>NC_059222.1:41044209-41144209 GCF_020615455.1 Coregonus clupeaformis | reverse complement strand
AGGAACAGGACCAACAGTGCCGGACCGTAACAGTACCCCCCCCTCAACGGGCGCCACCCGGCGACCCACCCGGCTTGTCAGGGTGGTCCCTATGGAAGTCAGCCACCAGCTGCGGATCCAGTATAAATCGTCGGGGAATCCAGGACCTCTCCTCGGGACCGTATCCCTCCCAGTCCACCAGGTACTGAAACCCTCTACCACGCCTCCGGACGTCCAGCAGTCTCCGCACCGTGTAGGCTGGATGGTCGTCACAATATCGCGGTGGCGGAGGGGGATCCACAGGCGGACACAAAGGGCTGGAGGAGACTAGCTTCAGCTGGGACACGTGAAATGTAGGATGGACTCTCATGGCCTGGGGAAGCTTCAACCGAACAGCCGAAGGGTTGATGATGGAGTCGATCTCGAAAGGACCCAAATACCGGGGCGACAGCTTACGGGAGTCAGTGCGCAGGGGGATGTTGCTGGAGGAGAGCCAGACTCGCTGACCAGGCTGGAACTGGGGAGCGACTACCCTGTGCCTGTCCGCCACCCTCTTGTTACGCTCTGCTGTCCGTAGAAGAGCCTCACGGGTGTCCACCCACACCTTGCGGCAGCGACGAAGGTTATCCTGAACTGACGGGACGGCTAACTCCCTTTCCTGAGACGGGAACAATGGCGGTTGGTACCCCAAAGCCGCCTCAAAAGGTGAGAGGCCGGTGGCAGATGAGGTGAGGGAATTGTGGGCATATTCGACCCACGGGAGATGTTTGGCCCAGGTGGACGGGGTTCTGGGATGTCACACAGCGTAGAGCAGCCTCCAGGTCCTGATTGGTCCTCTCAGTCTGGCCATTGGACTGGGGATGGAAACCTGATGAGAGACTGACAGTGGCACCCAGAGCCGAACAAAACTCCTTCCATACCCGAGAAATGAACTGTGGGCCTCTATCGGACACTATGTCCACAGGTATTCCATGGGGACGGAATACATGTAGGACAAAGAGGTCGGCTGTCTCACTGGCAGATGGTAATTTTGGTAATGCAACAAAATGGGCAGATTTAGAGAATCTGTCCACGATGGTGAGTATGGTGTCATTACCCTCAGACATAGGAAGTCCAGTGACGAAGTCCAAGCCCACGTGAGACCAAGGACGACTCGGAACTGGGAGAGGCCGCAGCAGGCCCGAAGGAGCCCTGTGGGAAGCCTTATTTTGGGCACAGATGGAACAGGCCGCCACGTACTCCCGGACGTCAGCCTCGGCGGATGGCCACCAAAAGTGCCTCTTCAGTAGCGACAGTGTACGGTTCATACCAGGGTGGCAGGAGAAGCGTGAGGTGTGGATCCAGTTGAGCACTTGCGGCCGCACGGCTGCGGGAACATAGAGAAGGTCGGGGGGGCCATCGGCCGGTCCAGGTTCCAACTCTTGTGCCGATCGGACGAGGGACTCGATTTCCCAGTGAACCGCCGCCACCAAACAGGAAGCGGGCAGAACAGATTCAGGATTGTTGGAGTCTTCATTGTCTGTAAACTGGCGAGAGAGAGCATCAGGCTTGACATTACGTGTGCCAGGACGATATGTTAAAATAAACTTGAACCTGCTGAAGAACAGAGCCCATCTGGCCTGACGGGAGTTCAGCCTCTTGGACGACTGGATGTAAGCCAGGTTCTTGTGGTCTGTCCAGACTATGAAGGGTTGCTCTGCTCCGTCTAGCCAGTGCCTCCACTCCTCCAACGCCAACTTGACAGCAAGCAACTCCCGGTTACCCACGTCGTAGTTCTTCTCAGCAGGGGTCAATCTCCTGGAGAAAAAGGCCACAGGATGGAGCTTCTGGTCCGTGGGGGAACGTTGTGACAGGACAGCCCCCACCCCCGAATCAGAGGCGTCCACTTCCACAATAAACTGCAAACTAGTGTCTGGATGAATAAGAACAGGTGAGGTGGTGAACAGTTCCTTCAAAGTACTCACGGCTGACTCGGCCTCAGGCGTCCACAGGAATGGCACCTTAGGGGAGGTGAGCTTGGTCAGGGGGGCAACCACTCGGCTGAAACCCCTGATGAAGCGGCGGTAGAAGTTGGCGAAGCCCAGGAAGCGTTGTAGCTGCTTCCGAGACGTGGGTGTGGGCCACTCCACAACCGCTCTGATCTTGTCAGGGTCTGGTGACACTTGTCCCCGCTCGATAATAAAGCCCAAAAAGGGGACGGACTGCCGGTGGAACTCACATTTTTCTGCTTTCACATACAGTTTGTTTTCCATGAGGCGTTGGAGAACCAGACGGACGTGGGAGACGTGTTCATCCTGTGACTTAGAGAAAATTAGAATGTCATCCAAATAGACAAACACAAAACGGTGTAGAAAATCCCTCAACACATCGTTAACCATGGCCTGAAACACTGCTGGGGCGTTAGTGAGACCGAATGGCATGACTAGGTATTCAAAGTGTCCGAGAGGGGTATTGAACCCAGTTTTCCATTCATCTCCCCGCCTGATCCTAACGAGGTGGTAAGCGTTACGTAGGTCGAGTTTGGTAAACACAGTGGCACCATGAAGGGGTTCAAATGCTGAGTTGATGAGAGGCAGGGGGTATGTATTTCTGACTGTGATGTTATTTAGTCCTCTGTAGTCAATGCAGGGGCGTAATGTTTTGTCCTTCTTCTCTACAAAAAAGAACCCAGCTCCAACAGCGGAAGATGAGGGACGAATGATGCCAGAGGTTAGGAGTCGCCTATGTAGGTTTCCATAGCTTCTCTCTCAGGACGGGACAGATTGAAAAGCCGACTGGACGGCAAAGGGGCTCCAGGCAGTAACTCAATAGCGCAATCGTATGGCCTATGAGGTGGTAATGAAAGTGCCTTGGACTTACTGAATACCTCGGCCAGGTCCAGGTACTCCTCAGGGACTGAAGAGAGGTCTGGGGTTTTGACAGGGGAAGCAGGGGAGCCGACCGAGGGCGGAATAGCCGACCCAAGGCAAACAGAATGGCAGTGAGTGCTCCAACTGTGTATCTTGTGGTTTTGCCAGTCAATATGGGGGTTGTGAAGGCTAAGCCAAGGGAAACCGAGGATAAGGGGGGAGGCCGAGGAGGAGACTACTTTAAACTGGATGGTTTCTTTGTGATTGCCGGACAGCATGAGAGAAACGGGGACAGTTTGGTGGGTGATGTTGGCAAACTGATGGCCGTCAATAGCGGTTACTGTTATAGGCTTAGGCAGGGGCTTAACAGGGATCTCAGCCTGAGTGACCAGGTTGACGTCAAGGAAACTATCCTCAGCACCAGAGTCGATTAGAGCAGCTAGTGGGAGAGATAGATTCCTGAACTGGACTGTAGCTGGGATAACTAGACGGGGTGCTGTGGGCATTGAGTCAGGTGTAGCACTCGCAAGTACGCCCACTTTTACCTGCGAGCTTGGTCTTTTGGGCGAACCGGACAGTTAACCAGGAAATGAGTGCGGTCCCCACAGTACATGCACTCACCAGCCCGCATGCGCCGTTCCTTTTCGGCAGGGGACAGACGAGCACGGCCCAGCTGCATGGGCTCGTCTAGTTCCGTGGAGGGATCCGCTGAGGTGTGTACCCGACCGCCCCTCTCCTGTCTCCTCTCCCGTAGCCTGTTGTCTATTCGTGTAGCAAGGGAAACGAGAACATGAAGGTTAGCAGGCTCATCACGAACAGCTAGTTCATTCTTAATCGGGTCACTTAGACCGTTAACAAACGCTCCCTGAAGAGCTTCGTCATTCCACTTGGAATCGGCTGCCAAGGTCCAAAAGTCAATGGCGTATTCAGCCACGCTACCCGTGCCCTGTCGTAGCTTCAATAGTCTCTTTGTGGCGGTCCCGGCATGGTCCGGGTGATCAAACACAACTTTCAATTGAGAGGAAAAATCGTCAAACGACAGGCTGGCAATCTGCTGAGTAGAACAAGCCGCTTCTGCCCAAATCAAAGCTTTGCCCCTCATTAACCCCAGTGCGTAATGTACCTTTGAGGATTCCGTGGAGAAAGACAGGGGCTTCTGTTGGAACACCAAGCGGCACTGAAGCAGGAAACCACGGCATTTGTTCAGGTCCCCGGTGAAAGGTTCGGGTGAGGTTGTAGGGGGTTCCCGAAGGGCAGGAGCGGAAGCCGAGCCTGGAGCCACTGTAGGAGGAACAGGCGGAGGAGAAACAGAGGGAGGAAGGGTAGTGAGTGTTACCAGGTTAGCTACCTGAGAGGAGAGATGAGATACTTGATCCAACAACTGCTGGTTGTTATCCAATAGAGTCCGGATGAGTTGGTCGTGTTGTCCCAATAGCATTCCCTGTGAATGGAGGGCGCGTTGTATGCCATCACCCGTTGTTTCATGTGGCATCTCTGCTGAGTCCATGTTTGGCCAGTTCGTTCTATTAGGCTTGGGTGGGGGACTCAGGTGCAGAGACGGACACGCGGACAAAGAGGGTGAATTATGATGTAGTTTATTCAGCGTGTTATGGTAGAGAGACGCAGTACAGGGTGGAGTAGCTTCAGGCCGGGGTAGGAGCTGAGTCGGGTGGAGAGCCAGTAGTCCTGAGGGCTGGATGACGAGGATATCAGACAACAGAGCAGGTTGCGGCGTGGGAATGGCAGGCAGGCAGGCAGCAGGAACAGACGAGATCACAGGTAGTGTAGGAACGAACTGGCGCTGGAGAGGTGTCCAGCCCGGGTAGATAACTGCTGGTTGATTGTTGACAATAAGCTGCAGCTGTAACTGATCTTGTGAGAGAATGGCCACGCCCCCTGACCTAGATCCTCTGACTGGACTGCACAGCAGGGGGAGACAGACACAAACAACACACACAGGGAAAAAGGGAAAGGAAAACCAGCAGGAACAGGACCAACAGTGCCGGACCGTAACACAGTGTGTTTAAAAACACGTACCTCACCCCCACTCAAGTTCAAGCCAACTACTCTAGACACACATCTGCACTTTCTATGCAATCTTTTTTGGATTAGACCATGCAACAATTCAGAACAGAACGGATCCTGTAGGTCTCTACTTGCATAGGTGCGTCCACTTTTGTGGGGGTAAATTGTAGCCTGAATGAGGAATTCATGGGAGGTGCTGCAATACAGAGAGTCAAGCCTTCCGGAAGTCTCCCAGGCCAGTATAGAGGTGAGGACATGGAGGAAGTGGAGGGCTCAGGATGCAGTATAGCAGGCTGGGGCACAGCGTGCTGGTTGGCAAGGTGACTCCTGGAAGAGCTGGTCTTGGTAGTATTACAACACCACGCTACGTCAAGGCCCAATGGAAAGACAGGCGGAAACTGGTGCAGGAAGAAGTGTGAGCAGCAGTCAAGGAGGAACGAGCCAACAGGATGGTCGGAATGTGGCAACAAGGAGCCTGGACAAGATGGGAGCAAGCGGTGGAGTGTAAGGTCACATGGTCTGAGCTTTGGAAGGCCGAGCCCCATCTCATCAAGTTCATGATCCAGGCAGTTTCAACGTCCCACCAAGCCTATCTTACCTGTTCTGCTGGGACAAGGTTGATTCACCTTCTGTGCCTGAAGAGAGGAACCCTTGAGCACATCCTCAGCTGCTGCTCAAAGGCTGGCGCCACGACCAGGTGCTCAAAGCCATAGCGGATACCATCTGCAATGGAATCAGCCACTGCAAGCACCTCCAGCTAGCAAAGCAGGCCATCGCATTCGTCAGAGCCGGGGAAAGCCAACATCAGCTACCAGAAACTCCACAGGCCTTCTCGCAACAGCTCAAGACTGGGATCTGAAAGTCGACCCAGGAAAGCAGTTTAAGATCCCAGACACCATCACAGCGATGACACTGAGGCCAGACATTGTACGGTTTCCTGAAACCTCCAAGCAGGTAATCTTATTGGACCATCCCTTGGGAGGACCGCATTGAGGAGCCCAACGAAATAAAGAGGGCGAAGTATGAGGACCTGGTGGGGCAGTGCTGCAGGCAGGGGTGGAGAGCAAGGTGTGAGCCTGACGTAGTGGGGCAGCAGAGGGTTCGCTGGTCAATCCCTCTACATGGCCTATAGCCTACTGGGCATCATAGGGGCCAACAGGAGGAAGGCCATCAACACCGCCACAGAGGCAGTTGAAAGAGCATCTAGGTGGCTGAGGATCAAGAGGAATGATCAGTGGGTGACGTAGCCATGAAGTGCTTTGAAAGGCTGGTCATGGCTCACATCAACACCATTATCCCAGAAACCCTAGACCCACTCCAATTTGCATACCACCCCAACAGATCCACAGATGATGCAATCTCTATTGGACTCCACACTGCCCTTTCCCACCTGGACAAGAGGAACACCTACGTGAGAATGCTCTTCATTGACTACAGCTCAGCATTCAACACCATAGTGCCCTCAAAGCTCATCACTAAGCTAAGGATCCTGGGACTAAACACCTCCCTCTGCAACTGGATCCTGGACTTCCTGACGGGCCGCCCCCAGGTGGTAAGGGTAGGTAACGACACATCTGCCACACTGATCCTCAAAACGGGGGCCCCTCAGGGGTGCGTGCTCAGTCCCCTCCTGTACTCCCTGTTCACCCATGACTGCATGGCCAGGCACGACTCCAACACCATCATTAAGTTTGCAGACGACACAACAGTGGTAGGCCTGATATATATATAGCCTCCCTACTCCCTATATAGCCTCCCTACTCCCTATATAGCCTCCCTACTCCCTATATAGCCTCCCTACTCCCTATATAGCCTCCCTACTCCCTATATAGCCTCCCTACTCCCTATATAGCCTCCCTACTCCATATATAGCCTCCCTACTCCCTATATAGCCTCCCTACTCCCTATATAGCCTCCCTACTCCCTATATAGCCTCCCTACTCCCTATATAGCCTCCCTACTCCCTATATAGCCTCCCTACTCCCTATATAGCCTCCCTACTCCCTATATAGCCTCCCTACTCCCTACACAACAGTGGTAGGCCTGATACATCCTGTATATATAGCCTCCCTACTGTTATTTTATTTTACTTCTGCTCTTTTTTTCTCAACACTTTTTTTGTTGTTGTTTTATTTTTACTTTTTTGTTAAAAATATATGCACTGTTGGTTAAGGGCTGTAAGTAAGCATTTCACTGTAATGTCTGCACCTGTTGTATTCGGCGCATGTGGCCAATAAAATTCGATTTGATTTGATTTGATCACAGTCAACGATGAGACAGCCTATAGGGAGGAGGTCAGAGTCCTGGCCATGTGGTGCCAGGATAACAACCTCTCCCTCAACGTGACCAAGACAAAGGAGATGTTTGTGGACTACAGGAAAAAAATGAGGACTGAGCACGCCCCCATTCTCATCGACGGGGCTGTAGTGGAACAGGTTGAGAGCTTCAAGTTCCTTGGTGTCCACATCACCAACGAACTATCATGGTCCAAACACACCAAGACAGTTGTGAAGAGGGCACGACAAAGCCTATTCCCCCTCAGGAGACTGAAAAGATTTGGCATGGGTCCTCAGATCCTCAAAAGATTCTACAGCTGCACCATCGAGAGCATCCTGACTGGTTGCATCACCGCCTGGTATGGCAACTGCTTGGAATCCGACCGTTAGGCACTACAGAGGGTAGTGCGTACGGCCCAGTACATCACTGGGGCCAATCTTCCTGCCATCCAGGACCTCTATACCAGGCGGTGTCAGAGGAAGGCCCTCAAAATTGTCAAAGACTCCAGCCACTGTTCTCTCTGCTACCGCACGGCAAGCGGTACCGGAGTGCCAAGTCTAGGTCCAAATGACTTCTCAACAGCTTCTACCCCCAAGCCATAAGACTCCTAAACAGCTGATCATGGCTACCCGGGCTATTTGCACTGCCCCACCCCATCATTTTACGCTGCTGCTACTCTGTAAATTATTTATGCATAGTCACTTTAACTCTACCCACATGTACATATTACTTAAACTACCTCAACTAGCCGGTGTTCCCGCACATTGACTCTGCACCGGTACCCCCCTGTATATATAGCCTCCCTACTGTTATTTTATTTTACTTCTGCTCTTTTTTTCTCAACACTTTTTTGTTTTATTCTACTTTTTTTATTAAAAATAAATGCACTGTTGGTTAAGGGGTGTAAGTATCCAGGCTCTGTCGCAGCCGGCCGCGACCGGGAGACTCATGGGCGGCGCACAATTGGCCCAGCGTCGTCCAGGGTAGGGGAGGGAATGGCCGGCAGGGATGTAGGTCAGTTGATAGAGCATGGCGTTTGCAACGCCAGGGTTGTGGGTTCGATTCCCACGGGGGGCCAGTATAAAAAAAAAAAAGTATTCACTAACTGTAAGTCGCTCTGGATAAGAGCATCTGCTAAATGACTAAAATGTAAATGTAAATGTAAGTAAGCATTTCACTGTAATGTCTGCACCTGTTGTATTCGGCGCATGTGGCCAATAAAATTTGATTTGATTTGATTTGATTTGATCAACCTTGGCTGGGTCGCCTGGGCGAGGGTGTATGATGTTGAAAGACCCAAAACACACAATGACCTCAGGTTACATCACTGATGATGTGTCCTCCCCACCACGTTTAGCTATATGCTGTTTAGCCCAAAATAAACTACACATGGAACACTATTGTATGGCCAATGTGTTTCTTTCACACAGGGAGTGGTCTTGGTTGGCCAACGTGTTGTGTGTCTTTTTCTACAGGGAGTGGTCTTGGTTGGCCAACGTGTTGTGTTCCTTTCACACAGGGAGTGGTCTTGGTTGGCCAACGTGTTGTGTTTCTTTCACACAGGGAGTGGTCTTGGTTGGCCAACGTGTTTTGTTTCTTTCACACAGGGAGTGGTCTTGGTTGGCCAATATGTTGTGTTTCTTTTACACAGGGAGTGGTCTTGGTTGGCCAATGTGTTGTGTTTCTTTTACACAGGGAGTGGTCTTGGTTGGCCAAAGTGGTGTGTTTCTTTTACACAGGGAGTGGTCTTGGTTGGCCAATGTGTTGTGTTTCTTTCACACATGGAGTGGTCTTGATCGACCAAAGTGTTGTGTGATTTATCTAGCCCATATCCAGAGGTTGTGTAGCGATCCATCATGTTTTGTACATCAGATCATTGAGATGTATGTATTGTCACTAAGACTCCACTAATTACCACACACTCAGATTTACAGCCCATACTGTCGCCTTCATTATACTTTGATTTCCACATCATAATAATTCAAATCTAGAGCAATATATACTAATTTATTATGGGGACTAATTGGTCATCTTGGTGGGTTTATTACAGCTTGTTAATGGGTGTATGTGTGTTCCTCTGAGCAGCATATTGAAGTAGTTGTTGTTTGTCACGCTGCTGCTTGTTTTTCTGGTGAATAAATATGGAGGCGGCAGTTTGGTAGATTTATAAATGGGGTTTCTCTCGGTGTTGCTGTTTTGGGTTATTTTTCTCAGACCGAAATAAGACAACGTCAGTTGAAAACTGAAGTGAGTGTCTGTGTGTGTGAGAGACAGAGAGAGAGAGAGAGAGAGAGAGAGAGAGAGAGAGAGAGAGAGAGAGAGAGAGAGAGAGAGAGAGAGAGAGAGAGAGAGAGAGAGAGAGAGAGAGAGAGAGAGAGAGAGAGAGAGAGAGAGAGAGAGAGAGAGAGAGAGAGAGAGAGAGAGAGAGAGAGAGAGAGAGAGAGAGAGAGAGAGAGAGAGAGAGAGAGAGAGAGAGAGAGAGAGAGAGAGAGTGAAAGAGAGGGAGAGAAATAGAGAGTGTATCTGCATGCCGATGTTTTCAAGATCCTTCAGTTATTTTCCCCAAACAATATCCTTTTCATGACGGTAGTTTGAGAAATGGAAATATAGTCTTCATTCTGTAGCTAACTTCTCCTCTGGTATCCCAGGCATGTTTGATTTCTGGGTGTAGCCGGACTACTGTTCTTATTGATTTTCACTGTTTTATCCAAGGACGTAATGTCTGTAAAGTAACGAGACCTTGAACAGCCCTGCTCTGCTGCAGGTTACACACAATTCAACTGTCTGTCTGTCTGTCTGTCTGTCTGTCTGTCTGTCTGTCTGTCTGTCTGTCTGTCTGTGTCTGTCGGTGTGTGTGTCTATCTGTCTGTCGGTGTGTGTGTCTATCTGTCTGTCGGTGTGTGTGTCTATCTGTCTGTCTGTCGGTGTGTCTGTATGTCTGTCTGTTTGTCGGTGTGTGCACTCGTGTGTGTGTGTGTGTTATGTTACTGTTCAGTGATTTATTTATTCATTCCTCTGTGTCTGGAATGTTATTTTCTGCTGTACTCATCTCCTTTCATACCCCTGGAATAGCCTACATGGTTGTGTGTGTGTGTGTGTGTGTGTGTGTGTGTGTTGGTTTGACTTGTCAATGTTTGTTTGTTTGTTTGTATGTATTCTGTTTTTTTGTTGTTGTTTTTTGTCTGTGTGATTTTTATCCATCTGTTTTCTCCTGTGTGTGTGTTCCAGAGGTGTGGACTCGAGTCATGTGACTTGGACTCGAGTCAGACTCGAGTCATGAATTTGATGACTTCAGACTCGACTCGACAAAATGTACAAAGACTTGCAACTCGACTTGGACTTTAACATCAATGACTCGTGACTTGACTTGGACTTGCGCCTTATGACTCGAGAAGACTTGCTACGAGGACTTGTAATGACTTGCAAAGGCTTGCTAAGAGGACTTGAAATGACTCGAAACTAAAATGTAGGACTTTGGACTCGACTTGAGACTTGATGGCTTTGACTTTTGACTCGACTTGGGACTTGATGGCTTTGACTTTTGACTCGACTTGGGACTTGCCTCATCTTTGACTCGACTTGACTCGGGACTCGAGGGCAAAGACTTGAGACTTACTTGTGACTTGCATAACAATGACTTTGTCCCACCTCTGGTGTGTTCTGCTGTCAGTCCTGTCACCCTCCCCTCATCCTGAGGAGACCGGTCCAGTGGAGGAACAGGAAATAACGGCGGGAAGCAGGCGGAGGACTGAAAGGTGTTTTTAATTATACACCCTGCCAGGCTGTCAGGAGGTACGGGCCAGTCACACTCTGAGATGACCACAGAGGCTGTCAGGAGGTACGGGCCAGTCACACTCTGAGATGACCACAGAGGCTGTCAGGAGGTACGGGCCAGTCACACTCTGAGATGACCACAGAGGCTGTCAGGAGGTACGGGCCAGTCACACTCTGAGATGACCACAGAGGCTGTCAGGAGGTACGGGCCAGTCACACTCTGAGATGACCACAGAGGCTGTCAGGAAGTACGGGCCAGTCACACTCTGAGATGACCACAGAGGCTGTCAGGAAGTACGGGCCAGTCACACTCTGGGATGACCACAGAGGCTGTCAGGAAGTACGGGCCAGTCACACTCTGAGATGACCACAGAGGCTGTCAGGAAGTACGGGCCAGTCACACTCTGAGATGACCACAGAGGCTGTCAGGAAGTACGGGCCAGTCACACTCTGAGATGACCACAGAGGCTGTCAGGAAGTACAGGCCAGTCACACTCTGAGATGACCACAGAGGCTGTCAGGAAGTACGGGCCAGTCACACACTGAGATGACCACAGAGATGGGCCACACACACAGAGAGACATGCACACACTCAGAACATGGGACACTGGCGAGAGTGCCCTGACACTGTGTCTGGAATGTTGATAGGTGTGTGTATGTTTGTGTGAGGATGTCAGAACACACGCTCTACTCTGACAGTGATTTAGGCTCTGTCCGTGTCTCTAAACTGTAAGCAGAACACACACTCTCCTCCAAAGCCTAGTCACTAAATATACCAGAGGAGAAGTTAGCTACAGACAGGCAGACAGACAGACAGACAGGCAGACAGGCAGGCAGGCAGGCAGGCAGGCAGGCAGGCAGGCAGGCTGGCTGGCTGGCTGGCTGGCTGGCTGGCTGGCAGGCAGGCAGGCAGGCAGGCAGGCTGGCTGGCTGGCTGGCTGGCTGGCTGGCTGGCTGGCTGGCTGGCTGGCTGGCTGGCTGGCTGGCTGGCTGGCTGGCTGGCTGGCTGGCTGGCAGGCAGGCAGGCAGGCAGGCTGGCTGGCTGGCTGGCTGGCTGGCTGGCTGGCTGGCTGGCTGGCTGGCTGGCTGGCTGGCTGGCTGGCTGGCTGGCTGGCTGACTGACTGACTGACTGACTGACTGACTGACTGACTGTGTGCGTCCAACATGCCACCCTATTCTCTAGCCCTATGGGTCCTGGTCAAAGGTAGTGCACTATATATTGAATAGGGTGCAATGATGTATATGTAATTGTAAATTTCAGATGCAGCCAGAGAGAGCTCCCATCTCCCCTCAGACTGTCTCTTTAATTCATATGGGTCAGGACCTCACTGTGGAAGGTTAAGAAGAGATCTGCTGTAAGTGTCCTGTCTGTCTTACCCGCTGTCCCAAGGCTTTGGGACACACTCATCTAATCTACCTACCATGAATAAGAATGAATGAGAGACTACTAAGCGCTAGCTAGGACCAAGGCTAACGTTAGCGCTCTGTGATGGTTTGTAATCAGGAAGAAGAGATGGTTGATGGGAAAGCTGACCGACACTGGATAAATAGTGGACAGACCACACGTAGGGTTATTTTTGACCCAGCTAGGTGGGTCACTTAGTTGGGTTATTGAGCTATGATCCACTAAGTCAGATCAGAAGACTGGAGGCGTGACTTAGTAGAGGTGTGGCTTTCAGATAGTTATTTTTGGCCACATGTGAGAGCAAATGTCATTCCGGTTCATCTGTTCTGTTGTATTGTTAACACATGTTAAGGTTGAGCACTGACACTTTTGTAGCTTAATGAGGTTTACACAAGTTCAGTTCCTCAATTGCCTATGTATATCCCAATATTGTGATAGTTACCACATTGTTATGCTATTTAAATAATAATGTTATTAATTGTATATTAAAATACGTAATTTCTCATGGACAGATTAAACAGGAAGTGACAAATTTAAGAGATCATTTTACTTCTGAGTAAACTAAGATTATAAAATATGTAATTTACAAAAATATATTTCAATTTGCAGTGTACAAACATAACATGATGAACAGGAATTACATTTGCTATCACAGATGGCCAAAAAAATATATATCTGAAAGCCATGACCTCAATAGACCATGCCTCCTGAAAATAATTTATGGATCACATTAAAAAATACCCATCTGCTGAGTCAACCCAGCATGAAAGTGAATAAAAACTCAACTGATGGTTAAATTAACCCATACTTGGGTAATCCAAAGGCGTGGCCTATTGGGGGAGTGGATTTCAGATTGTTATTTTTGGCCACCTGTGAGAGTAAATGTTATTAGCGTTCATCATGTTAAGTTTGTACATTTCAATTTTCTTTCAATATTTTTGCACATCACATAGTTTAATATAAAATTAATAACATTATTATTTAAATGTTATAACAAAGTGATAACTATCCCAACATTGGGATGTGCATAGATACTTAAGAAACTCATACTCTTGTGTAAGACTTTTTAAAGCTACAAAAGCATCAGTTCTCAACCTTAATACAGTGGGGAGAACAAGTATTTGATACACTGCCGATTTTGCAGGTTTTCCTACTTACAAAGCATGTAGAAGTCTGTCATTTTTATCATATGTACACTTCAACTGTGAGAGACGGAATCTAAAACAAAAATCCAGAAAATCACATTGTATGATTTTTAAGTAATTAATTTGCATTTTATTGCATGACACATAAGTATTTGATCACCTACCAACCAGTAAGAATTCCAGCTCTCACAGACCTGTTAGCTTTTCTTTAAGAAGCCCTCCTGTTCTCCACTCATTACCTGTATTAACTGCACCTGTTTGAACTTGTTACCTGTATAAAAGACACCTGTCCACACACTCAATCAAACAGACTCCAACCTCTCCACAATGGCCAAGACCAGAGAGCTGTGTAAGGACATCAGGGATAAAATTGTAGACCTGCACAAGGCTGGGATGGGCTACAGGACAATAGGCAAGCAGCTTGGTGAGAATGCAACAACTGTTGGGCGCAATTATTAGAAAATGGAAGAAGTTCAAGATGACGGTCAATCGACTCGGTCTGGGGCTCCATGCAAGATCTCACCTTGTGGGACATCAATGATCATGAGGAAGGTGAGGGATCAGCCCAGAACTACACGGCAGGACCTGGTCAATGACCTGAAGAGAGCTGGGACCACAGTCTCAAAGAAAACCATTAGTAACACACTACACCGTCATGGATTAAAATCCTGCAGCGCACGTAAGGTCCCCCTGCTCAAGCCAGCACATGTCCAGGCCCGTCTGAAGTTTGCCAATGACCATCTGGATGATCCAGAGGAGGAATGGGAGAAGGTCATGTGGTCTTATGAGACAAAAATAGAGCTTTTTGGTCTAAACTCCACTCGCCGTGTTTGGAGGAAGAAGAAGGATGAGTACAACCCCAAGAACACCATCCCAACCGTGAAGCATGGAGGTGGAAACATCATTCTTTGGGGATGCTTTTCTGCAAAGGGGACAGGACGACTGCACCGTATTGAGTGGAGGATGGATGGGGCCATGTATCGCGAGAAGTGCCAACAACCTCCTTCCCTCAGTAAGAGCATTGAAGATGGGTCGTGGCTGGGTCTTCCAGCATGACAACGACCTGAAACACACAGCCAGGGCAACTAAGGAGTGGCTCCGTAAGAAGTTTCTCAAGGTCCTTGAGTGGCCTAGCCAGTCTCCAGACCTGAACCCAATAGAACATCTTTGGAGGGAGCTGTAGGTCCGTATTGCCCAGCGACAGTCCCGAAACCTGAAGGAGAAGGTCTGTATGGAGGAGTGGGCCAAAATCCCTGCTGCAGTGTGTGCAAACTTGGTCAAGACCTACAGGAAACGTATGATCTCTGTAATTGCAAACAAAGGTTTCTGTACCAAATATTAAGTTCTGCTTTTCTGATGTATCAAATACTTATGTCATGCAATAAAATGCAAATTAATTACTTAAAAATCATACAATGTGACTTTCTGGATTTTTGTTTTAGATTCCGTCTCTCACAGTTGAAGTGTACCTATGATATAAATTACAGACCTCTACATGCTTTGTAAGTAGGAAAACCTGCAAAATCGGCAGTGTATCAAATACTTGTTCTCCACACTGTATGTGTTGACAATACAACAGAGATTAACCGGAATTACATTTACTCTCACGGGTAGCCAAGTATAGCTATCTGAAAGCCATGCCCCTACTAAGCACAAGCAATCTACACACACATACACTGTAATATTGTTGTATGGTGGTATAATATATTTTGTATTGTAGATATGTAGTGGTGTAATGTTATATGATGTACTGTTTTATCTTTTGTTTTATGTGTGATGTAAGCGCCTTAATGTGTTTGGACCCCAGAAAGAGTAGCTGTTGCCTAATGGGGATCCATAATAAATACAAATACAAATACAAGCCATGCCTCCAGTCTTCTGATCTGACCTGGTGGATCATAGCTCAATAACCCAGCATCAACAACCCAACTTAAAGAAAACAATGTATTGTTTGTAGTGATGTTAGGTTTGATACCGGAGCTCCCAGGCATGCATAGAAATCGCTAAGCAGCTAACTTCGAAGCAGTGTGCCGATGCGTATATCACTTTATCAGAAGTACGTCATCAATGACGTCAAAAATCACACTTTCTGCACTGTTGTTTAAATACTTTATTTTATTTAGTATAGAATAAGCTTCTGTCTTAAGCATCCCAAATAATGCCATAGATTCCGTTTTTTTTTTATAGTAAAAAGTATATCTGATATTCACACGCTGCTATATATTGCTGACCAGCAGATGTCCCAAATATGCGTTGTGAACAGATAATGAAGCTCAGAGTAAAGAACCGTTTTTCGGCACTATTTGGTGAAAGCTTCAAAGCCTTCAGAAAGCCTTGGCTTCACATCACTAGTTGTTTGTGACCCAACTGGCTGGGTCAAAATAAGCCAATGTGTGTTCTGTCCAATATTTACCAGAATTTGGTTGTTTTTATCCCAAAAATTATTTGAGTGTGTGTGACCTTCTGGGTCAAGTGTGTGCGTGTGTGTGTGTTTGCGTTCATATGCATGCGTCTTCATTTAATGGTCCTGTTGAACATTTGTCATATTAAGAACCGTTATAAACAACCAGTCAAAAATGTGGACACTCCTACTCATTCAAGGGTTTTTCTTTATTTTTACTATTTTGTACATTGTAGAATAATAGTGAAGAAACCAAAAAAGTGTTAAACAAATCAAAATATATTATATTTGAGATTCTTCAAATAGCCACCCTTTGCCTTGATGACAGCTTTGCACACTCTTGGCATTCTCTCAACCAGGTTCACCTGGAATGCTTTTCCAACAGTCTTGAAGGAGTTCCCACATATGCTGAGCACTTGTTGGCTGCTTTTCCTTCACTCTGCGGTCCAAATCATCCCAAACCGTCTTAATTGGGTTGAGGTCGGGTGATTGTGGAGGTCAGGTCATCTGATGCAGCATTCCGTCACTCTCCTTCTAGGTCAAATAGCCTTTACACTGCCTGGAGGTGTGTTGGATCATTGTCCTGTTGAAAAACAAATGATAGTCCCACTAAGCACAAAATATATTTTGATTTGTTTAACAGTTTTTTGGTTACTACATGATTACATATGTGTTATTTCATAGTTGTGATGTCTTCACTATTATTCTACAATGTAAAAAAAATTTGTAAAAAATAAAGAAAAACCCTGGAATGAGTAGGTGTGTCCAAACCATTGACTGGTACTGTAAATCACATGACTTTGTTAACAGCCTGAACATTCAAACTGAACATGTACACATATTGAATCATACATCCACATACTAACATAACTAATGTTAATATTCACATGACAATATGTATTTAATGATTACTTTGAAAGTCACTCTGAAAGTCACGTAACCTCTGCCTGGCTGGTCGTATAGATACAACCTATAAAGGCTTTATAAAGGGTTTATGAAGCTACGAAGCTGTCATAAAGGGCTTATGAGGTGCCATGAACTGTAATAATGCTTATGTATTTTTTATTTCTTATCTGACCCAGCTAGAGACAGTCAGACGCGTAAAGACTTGTTCAGTAGGCTGTGATTTACAGTCCAGTGCAATTACCCTCTGCTATCATTTCTACATTAAATTTGCCACTGTTATGGCACCGGTCTTTCTCATACAGGCACTTGGAATGATGGATGCAAACACACACACACACACACACACACACACACACACACACACACACACACACACACACACACACACACACACACACACACACACACACACACACACACACACACACACACACACACACACACACACACACACACACACACACACACACACACACACACACTACTCTCCCCTTTGGCCTGACTGAACAGTAATCTCATCCTCAACAGACACATAGACTCCATACATTTCCTCTTCTTGTTACATGCCACTGGGCAAAAAAAAACATGACACACAGAGTCACGCTACACGCTAGTCTACACACCCAGCCTCTCTCTCTCTCTCTCTCTGTCTCTCTGTCTCTCTCTCTCTCTCTCTCTCTCTCTCTCTCTCTCAGCTTTTCTCTCTCTCTCTCTCTCTCTCTCTCTCTCTCTCTCTCTCTCTCTCTCTCTCTCTCTCTCTTCTTTCTCTCTCTCTCTCTTAGCCTCTCTCTCTCTCTCTCTCTCTCTCTCTCTCTCTCTCTCTCTCTCTCTCTCTCTCTCTCTCTCTCTCTCTCTCTCTCTCTCTCTCTCCCTCCACTTTACTGAGTATCAACAACCTGTTAGGACTTTTAGTTGAGTTGAAAATAAAATGATCTGGGAAAATATTGAATAATCAATCTGGGGTAATTCTCTGTGATTGTCCCAGTACGTGTGCAGGGCGAATAAACGGAGTCGGGGCTTTGTAAACCATACACCTCTTTTCTCCGGCTGCTTTCAGAAGGGGGAAGAATCCATAACCAGCAAATACAATCTGATTCCTGCCTGAGATAGGCCCTGCCCGTTTAAATAGGCGGTATTGAATTAAGCGGGTAAAAACAGAAATCGATCTTTCCGTCGTCCATCTCTGTGCTGCTGCGCCTCACTCCGCCAAACCCGTAATCACCACTGATCCCAGAGAGGAATTAAGCGAGAGAGACCAGTGGGGTGTGTGGGTGTGTAGGTAAGGGCAAGACTAGTGAGGAGTGTTCTACATTTTCTCTTAACCCGGAAATATACCCACCCCTTAAAACACACACAAACACAGTTCCTCACAAAATGCCATCTCCCTCACAAATCACACACACATGCACACACGCGCACGCGCACACGCGCACACACACGCACACATTTACACACACACACACACGCGCACACACACACACACACACACGCACACACACACACACACACACACACACACACACACACACACATACACAGTGTTTCACTCTTTGAAACACTCTGTCTCCTTTCCCAACAATCTGTTAGTATGTAACGGTACAGATCAATACAAGTTTGTGATGTGAGTGCTTCTCTCTCGCTCGCTCTCTCCCTCCATCTTTCTTTCTTTCTCTCTCTCCCTCCATCTCCCTCCCTCCCTCCCTCCCTCCATCCATCTCTCTCCTCTCTCTCTCTCTCTCTCTCTCTCTCTCTCTCTCTCTCTCTCTCTCTCTCTCTCTCTCTCTCTCTCTCTCTCTCTCTCTCTCTCTCTCTCTCGCTCTCTCTCTCTCTCTCCATCTCAATTTAAATTCAAAGGGCTTTATTAGCATAGGAAACATGTTTACATTGCCAAATCAAGTGAAATAGATATCAACAAAAGGTAAATAAATAATCACAAATTTAAATTTAAATATTATGGCTATGTACAGTGTTGTAACAATGTGCAAATAATTAAAGTACAAAAGAAAAAAATAGGAAAAAAATATGGGTTGCATTTACAATAGTGTTTGTTCTTCACTGGTTGCTCATTTCTTGTGGCAATAGGTCACACATCTTGCTGCTGGGATGGCACACTGTGGTATTTCACCCAGTAGTTATGGGAGTTTATCAAAATTTTGATTTGTTTTCGAATTCTTTGTGGGTCTGTGTAATCTGAGGGAAATATGTGTATCTAATATTTGGTTAGATACACATATTTGGTTAATTTATAGAACAGATTGTGTTATAGCTGTGCTTCATCTGATAGCAAAACCAAATTACCTGGATTGCGGTTGAGATTACATTAAAACTACATGGTGCAGGTGATCAATGCCGTTCGAGATCCTGTCCAGATTATCACAGTCCTGTGACGACCTATGCATGCTATCTTGAACATGCACACTTTATAATAAGAAGAAATGTATTGTTACAGTAACCTCAAAATAATTTAACTTGACAAGTTGATAGGCTTTTAATTGTATTTCAAAAGAGAGTTTGAATTGTGTTTGGTTGTCAATGCAACCAAATAACAACATTAGAAGAAGATTTATCTTCTGCTTGGATATTTCCATCTGTGCCACTGACGTAGTGTCTTTAATTCCAGTTTGTCTACAAATTAATCATTTATATGTTGGATTCACATCTCCATCTTAACCAATAAACTAAGCTGGAATCCTTAGTAATCCTGTGATTGAAATGTCACCCACTTTTTTCAAATCCAATGTATTTTCCACGTAGATTCCACTTCACAATATGTTCACAAATGGCATTGATTCAACCAGTTTGTACCCAGTGGGCAGAAACGTGTGTAGAGAGCGTGTGCACAGCTGTGTTGATTCCACAGTGTGATGTGTGTATCAGTGGAGGCTGGTGGGAGGAGCTATAGGAGGATGGGCTCATTGTAATGGCTGGAATGGAATAAATGGAACGGTATCATATACATCAAAGATATGGAAACCGCGTTCGACCCCGTTCCATTCATTCCAACACGGATGTGTATGGATGTATGTTTGACAGAGGATCAAATGAAACCAGTTAATACATAAATAAATGCAACACATCACAAATAGCCATACCTCTTTGATTCAGCCTGTGTGTGTGTGTGTGTGTGTCTCATCAAATGGCCGTGACCCTGCAGCACAACTGCCAACATCAATACACACAGATGCATTCCAACTCACAACTAGCCATGGATGTGGTTTTCTCTCTCTCTCTCTCTCGCGCGCACTCTCTCTCGCTCTCTCTGCTCTCTCTCTCTCTGTTCTCTTTCTCTCTCTCTCTCTCAAATCATTCACATTTTATTTGTCACATGCGCCGAATACACCAGGTGTAGACCTTACTGTGAAATGCTTACTTACAAGCCCTTAACCAACAATGTAGTTTTAAGAAAATATAGTTCAGAAAATATTTACGAAATAAACTATAGTAAAAAAATATATAAAAAAAGTAACACAATAAAATAACAATAATGAGGCTATATACATGGGGTACCAGTACCGAGTCAATGTGCGGGGGTACAGGTTAGTCGAGGTAATTTGTACATGTAGATAGGGGTTGTCAATGAGGGGGGTGTCAATGCAAATAATCTGGGTGACCATTTGATTAATTGTTCAGCAGTCTTATGACTTGGGGGTAGAAACTGTTAAGGAGCCTTTTGGACCTAGACTTGGCGCTCTGGTACCACTTGCCGCATGGCGTGCGGTATCAGAGAGAACAGTCTATGACTTGGGTGACTGGAGTCTTTGACAATTTTTTGGGCCTTTCGCTGACACTGCCTAGTATATAGGTCCTGGATGGCAGGAAGCTTGGCCCCAGGGATGTACTGGGCTGTACGCACTACCCTCTGTAGTGTGTACGGTCGGATTCCGAGCAGTTGCCATACCAGGCGGTGAAGCAACCGGTCAGGATGCTCTCGATGGTGCAGCTCTAGAACGTTTTGAGGATCTGGGGACCCATGCCAAATCTTTTCAGTCTCCTGAGGGGGAAAAGGCGTTGTCATGACCTCTTCACAATGTTCTTGGTGTGTTTGGACCATGATAGTTTGTTGGTGATGTGGACACCAAGGAACTTGAAACTCTCGACCCGCTCCACTACAGTCCCGTCGATGTTAATGGGGGCCTGTCCGGCCCTCCTTTTTTACTACAGAGTTCAAAGGCTGTGATAGGAGAAAACTGAGGATGGATCAACAACATTGTAGTGACTCCACAATAATGACCTAAACGACAGAGTGAAAAGAAGAACACAAATACACAGAATAAAACATGCATCTTGTATGCAACAAGGCACTGAATTAATACTGAAAAAAAAAAAACACAGCAAAGGAATACATTTTTTGGACTAAATGCAAAGCCTTATGTTTGGGGCAAATCCAACACAACACATCACTGAGTAACTGCCCCCTTATTTTCAAGCATGGTGGTGGCTGTATCATGGTATGGGTATGCTGGACATCGGCAAAGACTGGTTGAGTTTTTCAGGATAAAAAGAAACAGGATGGAGCTAAGCACAGGACAAATCCTAGAGGAAAACCTGCTTCAGTCTGCTTTACATCAGAGACTGGGAGAGGAATTCACCTTTCAGTAGGACAATAACTTACAACACAAGGCCAACTCTAATCTGGAGGTAATACCAAAAAGACGGTGAATGGTCCTGAGTGGTCAAGTTACAATTTTGACTTAAATCTGCTTGAAGATCTATGGCAAGACTTGAACTTTGCTGTCTAGCCATGATCCCCATCACCTTGTGAAGAAATCCAAGGGGGTTGAATACTATATCAATATTTAGTGCCTTATAAGTGTTTAATATCATCATGGTTTTTAGAGAGAGCAAGCGAGAGAGAGAGAGAGAGAGAGAGAGAGAGAGAGAGAGAGAGAGAAAGAAATGCAGCGAATATGCTGCTTCTTCCCTGACACAATTTCACAACCAATAGCTCTACAACTCTCTGAGGCTCTGTCTTTGGCAAAAATGATACTGAAGTCAGACACAACAGACAGACAGGCAGACAGAGACAGGCAGACACACAGTAACTCTCTCTCTCTCTCTCTCTCTCTCTCTCTCTCTCTCTCTCTCTCTCTCTCTCTCTCTCTCTCTCTCTCTCTCTCTCTCTCTCTCTCTCTCTCTCTCTCTCTCTCTCTCTCTCTCTCTCTCTCTCTCTCTCTCTCTCTCTCTCTCTCCTCCCAATAAACAAGCTCTCGTATTATTACCACAGAGATTAATTCCCCACCACAGCGACTCCCCGACTTAAAAAATGTATTCATTGCTTTGCAGTGGCAGAAAATTGCCTAAATCTGATGAAAATGAGCACACACTGTATCTTCTGTGCTGTGCATAACCTATACACCCGCCCGTCATCCGGGAGCCATCAGAGCAACATCAATTAGAGAAAATGCGCAGCGAAGGCCTCATTTATAATCAAAAAAATAATCGGAAAACATTGGTCTCTGAGGGAAGTGTTCAACACAATTTGGCTGTGCCACATATCCCTCATTCTCCCCGCGCCTGTCACTCCTCCTACCTGTTCCACACACATCTGGGAGCTATCATCACACTAATTAGCAGGTAATCAATGTTTAATTAAAACTCGGTTGCTAATTAAAGTGACTGGTGCCGCTGTTTTGGAGGTTTGGGACGCACTTTCATTTTTTTTGTTCTTGGCGACATCCCAGAATACGGTAATAAACGGGTGTTATGTGGAGACTAAAGGATACTTGGAGTATTAAACAGGGAGACTGAACCAACTCAGTGGCCTTGTGCTCAGAGTGTCCGCCCTGAGTTTTGGAAGGTTGTGAGTTCAATCCCTGGCTGAGTCATACCAAAGACTGTGAAAATGGGACCTGATGCGTCTCTGCTTGGCGCTCAGCATTAAGGACATAGATTGGGGGTAAGGACCTGCAATAGACTAGCGTCCTGTCCAGGGGGTGTACTTGTACATCAAGCTGCCCTATGAGCCTATCCGGCTCGCTCGTGCAAGGCTACTTATTATGGAGACTGAAGGGGACTAGGAGTATTAAACAGGGTGTTATGGAGACTGAAGGGGACTAGGAGTATTAAACAGGGTGTTATGGAGACTGAAGGGGACTAGGAGTATTAAACAGGATGTTATGGAGACTGAAGGGGATCAGGAGTATTAAACAGGGTGTTATGGAGACTGAAGGGGACTAGGAGTATTAAACAGGGTGTTTTGGAGACTGAAGGGGACTAGGAGTATTAAACAGGGGTGTTATGGAGACTGAAGGGGACTAGGAGTATTAAACAGGGGTGTTATGGAGACTGAAGGGGACTAGGAGTATTAAACAGGGTGTTATGGAGACTGAAGGGGATCAGGAGTAATAAACGGGGTTTAATGGAGACTGAAGGGGACTAGGAGTATTAAACATGGTGTTATGGAGACTGAAGGGGATCAGGAGTATTAAACGAGGTGTTATGGGGACTGAAGGGGACTAGGAGTATTAAACAGGGTGTTATGGAGACTGAAGGGGACTTGGAGTATTAAACAGGGTGTTATTGAGACTGAAGGGGACTATGAGTATTAAACAGGGGTGTTATGGAGACTGAAGGGGATCAGGAGTATTAAACAGGGTGTTATGGAGACTGAATGGGACTAGGAGTATTAAACGGGGTGTTATGGAGACGGAAGGGGACTAGGAGTATTAAATAGGGTGTTATGAAGACTGAAGGGGACTAGGAATATTAAACAGGGTGTTAAAGGGGGTGACACTCTAGATCCAAACTGTTACAGACCTATATCCATCCTGCCCTGCCTTTCGAAAGTATTTGAAAGCCAAGTTAACAAACAGATCACCGACCATTTAGAATCCCACCGTACCTTCTCCGCTATGCAATCTGGTTTCCGAGCTGGTCATGGGTGTACCTCAGCCACGCTCAAGGTCCTAAACGATATAATAACCGCGATCGATAATAGACAGTACTGTGCAGCCGTCTTCATTGACCTGGCCAAGGCTTTTGACTCTGTCAATCACCGCATTCTTATTGGCATACTAAATAGCCTTGGTTTCTGAAATGACTGCCTCGCCTGGTTCACCAACTACTTCTAAGATAGAGTTCAATGTGTCAAATCGGAGGGCCTGTTGTCTGGACCTCTGGCAGTCTCTATGGGGGTGCCACAGGGTTCAATTCTCGGGCCGACTCTATTCTCTGTGTATATCAATGATGTCGCTCTTGCTGCTGGTGACTCTCAGATCCACCTATATGCAGACGACACCATTTTGTATACATCTGGCCCTTCATTGGACACAGTGTTAACAAACCTCCAAACAAGCTTCAACGCCATACAACACTCCTTCCATGGCCTCCAACTGCTCTTAAACGCTAGTAAAACTAAATGCATGCTCTTCAATCGAACGCTGCTTGCACCCGCCTGCCCAACTAGAATCACCACTCTCGGCGGCTCTGACTTAGAATATGTGGACAACTACAAATACCTAGGTGTCTGGTTAGACTGTAAACTCTCCTTCCAGACTCACATTAAGCATCTCCAATCCAAAGTTAAATATAGAATTGGCTTCCTATTTCGCAACAAAGCCTCCTTCACTCATGCTGCTAAACATGCCCTCGTAAAACTGACTATCCTACCGATCCTTGACTTTGGCGATGTCATTTACAAAATAGCTTCCAACACTCTACTCAGCAAATTGGATGTAGTCTATCACAGTGCCATCCGTTTTGTCACCAAAGCCCCATATACTACCCACTATTGTGACCTGTACGCTCTCGTTGGCTGGCCCTCACTACATATTCGTCGCCAAACCCACTGGCTCCAGGTCATCTATAAATCCCTTCTAGGCAAATCCCCGCCTTATCTTATCTCATTGGTCACCATAGCAACACCCACCCGTAGTATGCGTTCCAGCAGGTATATCTCACTGGTCATCCCCAAAGCCAACACCTCCTTTGGTCGCCATTCCTTCCAGTTCTCTGCTGCAAATGACTGGAACGAACTGCAAAAATCTCTGAAGCTGGAGACTCTTATCTCCCTCACTATCTTTAAGCATCAGTTGTCAGAGCAGCTTACCGATCACTGCCCCTGTACACAGCCCATCTGTAATTAGCCCACCCAACTACCTCATCCCCATATTGTTATTTACATTGTTATTTATTTTGCTCATTTGCACCCCAGTATCTCTATTTGCACATCATCTTCTGCACATCTATCACTCCAGTGTTAATACTAAATTATAATTGTAATTATTTTGCACTATGGCCTATTTATTGCCTTACCTCCACAACTTACTACATTTGCACACGCTGTATATATATTTTCTATTGTGTTATTGACTGTACGTTTTGTTTATTCCATATGTAACTCTGTGTTGTTCTTGTTTTTTTCCGCACTGATTTGCTTTATCTTGGCCAGGTCGCAGTTGTAAATGAGAACTCAACTGGCTTACCTGGTTAAATAAAGGTTAAATAAAATAAAATAAAAAATATGGAGACTGAAGGGGACTAGGAGTGTTAAACAGGGTGTTATGGAGACTGAAGGGGACTAGGAGTATTAAACAGGGTGTTATGGAGACTGAAGGGGACTAGGAATATTAAACAGGGTGTTATGTTGACTGAAGGGGGGTAGGAGTATTAAATAGGGTGTTATGGGGACTGAAGGGGGGTAGGAGTATTAAATGGGGGTGTTATGGAGACTGAAGGGGACTAGGAGTATTAGACAGGGGTGTTATGGAGACTGAACGGGATCAGGAGTATTAAATGGGGTGTTATGGGGACTGAAGGGCATCAGGAGTATTGAATAGGGTGTTATGGGGGTGTTATGGAGACTGAAGGGGACTAGGAGTATTAAACAGGGTGTTATGGAGACTGAAGGGGACTGAAGTGGAGTAGGAGTATTAAACAGCGGTGTTATGGAGACTGAAGGGAAGTAGGAGTATTAAACGGGGTGTTATGGAGACTGAAGGGGACTAGGAGTATTAAACAGGGGTGGAATGGGGGGGTTATTGAGACTGAAGGGGACTAGGAGTATTAAACAGGGGTGGAATGGGGGGGGTTATGGAGACTGAAGGGGACTAGGAGTATTAAACAGGGGTGGAATGGGGGGGTTATTGAGACTGAAGGGGACTAGGAGTATTAAACAGGGGTGGAATGGGGGGGGTTATGGAGACTGAAGGGGACTAGGAGTATTAAACAGGGGTGGAATGGGGGGGGTTATTGAGACTGAAGGGGACTAGGAGTATTAAACAGGGGTGGAATGGGGGGGGTTATTGAGACTGAAGGGGACTAGGAGTATTAAACAGGGGTGGAATGGGGGGGTTATGGAGACTGAAGGGGACTAGGAGTATTAAACAGGGGGTGGAATGGGGGGTTATTGAGACTGAAGGGGACTAGGAGTATTAAACAGGGGTGGAATGGGGGGGGTTATTGAGACTGAAGGGGACTAGGAGTATTAAACAGGGGGTGGAATGGGGGGTTATGGAGACTGAAGGGGACTAGGAGTATTAAACAGGGGTGGAATGGGGGGTTATTGAGACTGAAGGGGACTAGGAGTATTAAACAGGGGTGGAATGGGGGGTATTGAGACTGAAGGGGACTAGGAGTATTAAACAGGGGTGGAATGGGGGGGTTATGGAGACTGAAGGGGACTAGGAGTATTAAACAGGGGTGGAATGGGGGGTTATGGAGACTGAAGGGGACTAGGAGTATTAAACAGGGGTGGAATGGGGGGGGTTATGGAGACTGAAGGGGACTAGGAGTATTAAACAGGGGTGGAATGGGGGGTTATGGAGACTGAAGGGGACTAGGAGTATTAAACAGGGGTGGAATGGGGGGGTTATGGAGACTGAAGGGGACTAGGAGTATTAAACAGGGGTGGAATGGGGGGGGTTATGGAGACTGAAGGGGACTAGGAGTATTAAACAGGGGTGGAATGGGGGGGGTTATGGAGACTGAAGGGGACTAGGAGTATTAAACAGGGGGTGGAATGGGGGGTTATTGAGACTGAAGGGGACTAGGAGTATTAAACAGGGGTGGAATGGGGGGGGTTATGGAGACTGAAGGGGACTAGGAGTATTAAACAGGGGTGGAATGGGGGGGTTATTGAGACTGAAGGGGACTAGGAGTATTAAACAGGGGTGGAATGGGGGGGGTTATTGAGACTGAAGGGGACTAGGAGTATTAAACAGGGGTGGAATGGGGGGGTTATTGAGACTGAAGGGGACTAGGAGTATTAAACAGGGGTGGAATGGGGGGGTTATTGAGACTGAAGGGGACTAGGAGTATTAAACAGGGGGTGGAATGGGGGGGGTTATGGAGACTGAAGGGGACTAGGAGTATTAAACAGGGGTGGAATGGGGGGGGTTATTGAGACTGAAGGGGACTAGGAGTATTAAACAGGGGGTGGAATGGGGGGGTTATTGAGACTGAAGGGGACTAGGAGTATTAAACAGGGGTGGAATGGGGGGTTATTGAGACTGAAGGAGACTAGGAGTATTAAACAGGGGTGGAATGGGGGGGTTATTGAGACTGAAGGAGACTAGGAGTATTAAACAGGGGTGGAATGGGGGGAGTTATTGAGACTGAAGGAGACTAGGAGTATTAAACAGGGGTGGAATGGGGGGTTATTGAGACTGAAGGAGACTAGGAGTATTAAACAGGGGTGGAATGGGGGGGTTATTGAGACTGAAGGAGACTAGGAGTATTAAACAGGGGTGGAATGGGGGGTTATGGAGACTGAAGGAGACTAGGAGTATTAAACAGGGGTGGAATGGGGGGGTTATGGAGACTGAAGGGGACTAGGAGTATTAAACAGGGGTGGAATGGGGGGGTTATTGAGACTGAAGGAGACTAGGAGTATTAAACAGGGGTGGAATGGGGGGGTTATGGAGACTGAAGGGGACTAGGAGTATTAAACAGGGGTGGAATGGGGGGTTATGGAGACTGAAGGGGACTAGGAGTATTAAACAGAGGTGGAATGGGGGGGTATGGAGACTGAAGGGGACTAGGAGTATTAAACAGGGGTGGAATGGGGGGGTTATTGAGACTGAAGGAGACTAGGAGTATTAAACAGGGGTGGAATGGGGGTGTTATTGAGACTGAAGGGGACTAGGAGTATTAAACAGGGGTGGAATGGGGGGGTTATGGAGACTGAAGGGGACTAGGAGTATTAAACAGGGGTGGAATGGGGGGGTTATGGAGACTGAAGGGGACTAGGAGTATTAAACAGGGGGTGGAATGGGGGGGTTATTGAGACTGAAGGGGACTAGGAGTATTAAACAGGGGTGGAATGGGGGGTTATTGAGACTGAAGGGGACTAGGAGTATTAAACAGGGGTGGAATGGGGGGGTTATTGAGACTGAAGGGGACTAGGAGTATTAAACAGGGGTGGAATGGGGGGTTATTGAGACTGAAGGGGACTAGGAGTATTAAACAGGGGGTGGAATGGGGGGGGTTATTGAGACTGAAGGAGACTAGGAGTATTAAACAGGGGTGGAATGGGGGGGTTATTGAGACTGAAGGGGACTAGGAGTATTAAACAGGGGTGGAATGGGGGGGTTATTGAGACTGAAGGAGACTAGGAGTATTAAACAGGGGTGGAATGGGGGGGGTTATTGAGACTGAAGGGAGACTAGGAGTATTAAACAGGGGTGGAATGGGGGTTATGGAGACTGAAGGAGACTAGGAGTATTAAACAGGGGTGGAATGGGGGGGTTATGGAGACTGAAGGGGACTAGGAGTATTAAACAGGGGGTGGAAATGTGGGGGTTATTGAGACTGAAGGAGACTAGGAGTATTAAACAGGGGTGGAATGGGGGGGTTATTGAGACTGAAGGGGACTAGGAGTATTAAACAGGGGTGGAATGGGGGGTTATGGAGACTGAAGGGGACTAGGAGTATTAAACAGAGGTGGAATGGGGGGGTATGGAGACTGAAGGGGACTAGGAGTATTAAACAGGGGTGGAATGGGGGGTTATTGAGACTGAAGGGGACTAGGAGTATTAAACAGGGGTGGAATGGGGGGGGTTATTGAGACTGAAGGGGACTAGGAGTATTAAACAGGGGTGGAATGGGGGGTTATGGAGACTGAAGGGGACTAGGAGTATTAAACAGGGGTGGAATGGGGGGTTATGGAGACTGAAGGGGACTAGGAGTATTAAACAGGGGTGGAATGGGGGGGGGTTATTGAGACTGAAGGGGACTAGGAGTATTAAACAGGGGTGGAATGGGGGGGTTATTGAGACTGAAGGAGACTAGGAGTATTAAACAGGGGTGGAATGGGGGGTTATTGAGACTGAAGGGGACTAGGAGTATTAAACAGGGGTGGAATGGGGGGTTATTGAGACTGAAGGGGACTAGGAGTATTAAACAGGGGTGGAATGGGGGGGGTTATTGAGACTGAAGGAGACTAGGAGTATTAAACAGGGGTGGAATGGGGGGGTTATGGAGACTGAAGGGGACTAGGAGTATTAAACAGGGGTGGAATGGGGGGGTTATTGAGACTGAAGGGGACTAGGAGTATTAAACAGGGGTGGAATGGGGGGTTATGGAGACTGAAGGGGACTAGGAGTATTAAACAGGGGTGGAATGGGGGGGTTATTGAGACTGAAGGGGACTAGGAGTATTAAACAGGGGTGGAATGGGGGGGGGTTATTGAGACTGAAGGAGACTAGGAGTATTAAACAGGGGTGGAATGGGGGGGGTTATTGAGACTGAAGGGGACTAGGAGTATTAAACAGGGGGGGAATGGGGGGTTATGGAGACTGAAGGGGACTAGGAGTATTAAACAGGGGTGGAATGGGGGGTTATTGAGACTGAAGGGGACTAGGAGTATTAAACAGGGGTGGAATGGGGGGGGTTATGGAGACTGAAGGAGACTAGGAGTATTAAACAGGGGTGGAATGGGGGGGGTTATTGAGACTGAAGGAGACTAGGAGTATTAAACAGGGGTGGAATGGGGGGTTATTGAGACTGAAGGGGACTAGGAGTATTAAACAGGGGGTGGAATGGGGGGGGTTATTGAGACTGAAGGAGACTAGGAGTATTAAACAGGGGTGGAATGGGGGGGTTATGGAGACTGAAGGGGACTAGGAGTATTAAACAGGGGTGGAATGGGGGGGATATTGAGACTGAAGGGGACTAGGAGTATTAAACAGGGGTGGAAATGGGGGGTTATGGAGACTGAAGGGGACTAGGAGTATTAAACAGGGGTGGAAATGGGGGGTTATTGAGACTGAAGGAGACTAGGAGTATTAAACAGGGGTGGAATGGGGGGGTTATGGAGACTGAAGGGGACTAGGAGTATTAAACAGGGGTGGAATGGGGGGTTATGGAGACTGAAGGGGACTAGGAGTATTAAACAGGGGTGGAATGGGGGGGGTTATTGAGACTGAAGGGGACTAGGAGTATTAAACAGGGGTGGAATGTGGGGGTTATTGAGACTGAAGGAGACTAGGAGTATTAAACAGGGGTGGAATGGGGGGGTTATGGAGACTGAAGGGGACTAGGAGTATTAAACAGGGGTGGAATGGGGGGGGGTTATTGAGACTGAAGGAGACTAGGAGTATTAAACAGGGGTGGAATGGGGGGGGGTTATTGAGACTGAAGGGGACTAGGAGTATTAAACAGGGGTGGAATGGGGGGGGGGTTATTGAGACTGAAGGAGACTAGGAGTATTAAACAGGGGTGGAATGGGGGGGTTATGGAGACTGAAGGGGACTAGGAGTATTAAACAGGGGTGGAATGTGGGGGGGTATTGAGACTGAAGGGGACTAGGAGTATTAAACAGGGGTGGAAATGGGGGGGTTATGGAGACTGAAGGGGACTAGGAGTATTAAACAGGGGTGGAATGTGGGGGTTATTGAGACTGAAGGGGACTAGGAGTATTAAACAGGGGTGGAATGGGGGGGTTATTGAGACTGAAGGAGACTAGGAGTATTAAACAGGGGTGGAATGGGGGGGTTATTGAGACTGAAGGGGACTAGGAGTATTAAACAGGGGTGGAATGGGGGGTTATGGAGACTGAAGGGGACTAGGAGTATTAAACAGGGGTGGAAATGGGGGGGTTATTGAGACTGAAGGGGACTAGGAGTATTAAACAGGGGTGGAATGGGGGGTTATGGAGACTGAAGGGGACTAGGAGTATTAAACAGGGGTGGAATGTGGGGGTTATTGAGACTGAAGGGGACTAGGAGTATTAAACAGGGGTGGAAATGGGGGTTATTGAGACTGAAGGGGACTAGGAGTATTAAACAGGGGTGGAAATGGGGGGGTTATTGAGACTGAAGGGGACTAGGAGCATTAAACAGGGGTGGAATGGGGGGTTATTGAGACTGAAGGGGACTAGGAGTATTAAACAGGGGTGGAATGGGGGGGTTATGGAGACTGAAGGAGACTAGGAGTATTAAACAGGGGTGGAATGGGGGGGGGTTATTGAGACTGAAGGAGACTAGGAGTATTAAACAGGGGTGGAATGGGGGGGTTATTGAGACTGAAGGGGACTAGGAGTATTAAACAGGGGTGGAATGGGGGGGGTTATTGAGACTGAAGGAGACTAGGAGTATTAAACAGGGGTGGAATGGGGGGGTTATGGAGACTGAAGGGGACTAGGAGTATTAAACAGGGGTGGAATGGGGGGTTATTGAGACTGAAGGGGACTAGGAGTATTAAACAGGGGTGGAATGGGGGGTTATGGAGACTGAAGGGGACTAGGAGTATTAAACAGGGGTGGAATGGGGGGTTATTGAGACTGAAGGAGACTAGGAGTATTAAACAGGGGTGGAATGGGGGGGTTATGGAGACTGAAGGGGACTAGGAGTATTAAACAGGGGTGGAATGGGGGGTTATGGAGACTGAAGGAGACTAGGAGTATTAAACAGGGGTGGAATGGGGGGGGTTATGGAGACTGAAGGGGACTAGGAGTATTAAACAGGGGTGGAATGGGGGGTTATTGAGACTGAAGGGGACTAGGAGTATTAAACAGGGGTGGAATGGGGGGGTTATTGAGACTGAAGGAGACTAGGAGTATTAAACAGGGGTGGAATGGGGGGTTATGGAGACTGAAGGGGACTAGGAGTATTAAACAGGGGTGGAATGGGGGAGTTATTGAGACTGAAGGAGACTAGGAGTATTAAACAGGGGTGGAATGGGGGGTTATTGAGACTGAAGGGGACTAGGAGTATTAAACAGGGGTGGAATGGGGGGTTATTGAGACTGAAGGAGACTAGGAGTATTAAACAGGGGTGGAATGGGGGTTATGGAGACTGAAGGGGACTAGGAGTATTAAACAGGGGTGGAATGTGGGGGGTTATTGAGACTGAAGGGGACTAGGAGTATTAAACAGGGGTGGAATGGGGGGTTATGGAGACTGAAGGGGACTAGGAGTATTAAACAGGGGTGGGGGGGATGGGAGGGAAAGTTTATTGAGACTGAAGGGAGACTAGGAGTATTAAACAGGGGTGGAATGGGGGGTTATTGAGACTGAAGGGGACTAGGAGTATTAAACAGGGGTGGAATGGGGGGGTTATGGAGACTGAAGGGGACTAGGAGTATTAAACAGGGGTGGAATGGGGGGGGTTATTGAGACTGAAGGGGACTAGGAGTATTAAACAGGGGTGGAATGGGGGGTTATGGAGACTGAAGGAGACTAGGAGTATTAAACAGGGGTGGAATGGGGGGTTATTGAGACTGAAGGAGACTAGGAGTATTAAACAGGGGTGGAATGGGGGGTTATTGAGACTGAAGGGGACTAGGAGTATTAAACAGGGGTGGAATGGGGGGGTTATTGAGACTGAAGGAGACTAGGAGTATTAAACAGGGGTGGAATGGGGGTTATGGAGACTGAAGGGGACTAGGAGTATTAAACAGGGTGGAATGGGGGGGTTATTGAGACTGAAGGGGACTAGGAGTATTAAACAGGGGTGGAATGGGGGGGTTATGGAGACTGAAGGGGACTAGGAGTATTAAACAGGGGTGGAAATGGGGGGTTATTGAGACTGAAGGAGACTAGGAGTATTAAACAGGGGTGGAATGGGGGGTTATGGAGACTGAAGGGGACTAGGAGTATTAAACAGGGGTGGAATGGGGGGTTATTGAGACTGAAGGAGACTAGGAGTATTAAACAGGGTGGAATGGGGGGTATTGAGACTGAAGGGGACTAGGAGTATTAAACAGGGGTGGAATGGGGGGTTATTGAGACTGAAGGGGACTAGGAGTATTAAACAGGGGTGGAATGGGGGGGTTATTGAGACTGAAGGGGACTAGGAGTATTAAACAGGGGTGGAAATGGGGGAGATTGAGACTGAAGGGGACTAGGAGTATTAAACAGGGGGTGGAATGGGGGGGGTTATTGAGACTGAAGGGGACTAGGAGTATTAAACAGGGGTGGAATGGGGGGGTTATTGAGACTGAAGGGGACTAGGAGTATTAAACAGGGGTGGAATGGGGGGTTATGGAGACTGAAGGGGACTAGGAGTATTAAACAGGGGTGGAATGGGGGGTTATGGAGACTGAAGGAGACTAGGAGTATTAAACAGGGGTGGAATGGGGGGTTATTGAGACTGAAGGGGACTAGGAGTATTAAACAGGGGTGGAATGGGGGGGGGTTATTGAGACTGAAGGAGACTAGGAGTATTAAACAGGGGTGGAATGGGGGGGTTATGGAGACTGAAGGGGACTAGGAGTATTAAACAGGGGTGGAATGGGGGGGTTATGGAGACTGAAGGGGACTAGGAGTATTAAACAGGGGTGGAATGGGGGGTTATTGAGACTGAAGGAGACTAGGAGTATTAAACAGGGGTGGAATGGGGGGGTTATGGAGACTGAAGGAGACTAGGAGTATTAAACAGGGGTGGAATGGGGGGGTTATTGAGACTGAAGGGGACTAGGAGTATTAAACAGGGGTGGAATGGGGGGTTATTGAGACTGAAGGAGACTAGGAGTATTAAACAGGGGTGGAATGGGGGGTTATTGAGACTGAAGGAGACTAGGAGTATTAAACAGGGGTGGAATGGGGGGGGTTATTGAGACTGAAGGGGACTAGGAGTATTAAACAGGGGGGGAATGGGGGGTTATGGAGACTGAAGGGAGACTAGGAGTATTAAACAGGGGTGGAAATGGGGGGGGTTATGGAGACTGAAGGGGACTAGGAGTATTAAACAGGGGTGGAATGGGGGTGTTATTGAGACTGAATGGGACTAGGAGTATTAAACAGGGGTGGAATGGGGGGGGGTTATGGAGACTGAAGGGGACTAGGAGTATTAAACAGGGGTGGAAATGGGGGGGTTATGGAGACTGAAGGGGACTAGGAGTATTAAACAGGGGTGGAATGGGGGGGTTATTGAGACTGAAGGGGACTAGGAGTATTAAACAGGGGTGGAATGGGGGGGTTATGGAGACTGAAGGAGACTAGGAGTATTAAACAGGGGTGGAATGGGGGGTTATTGAGACTGAAGGGGACTAGGAGTATTAAACAGGGGTGGAATGGGGGGTTATGGAGACTGAAGGAGACTAGGAGTATTAAACAGGGGTGGAATGGGGGGTTATGGAGACTGAAGGAGACTAGGAGTATTAAACAGGGGTGGAATGGGGGGGTTATGGAGACTGAAGGGGACTAGGAGTATTAAACAGGGGGTGGAATGGGGGGTTATGGAGACTGAAGGGGACTAGGAGTATTAAACAGGGGTGGAATGGGGGGTTATGGAGACTGAAGGAGACTAGGAGTATTAAACAGGGGTGGAATGGGGGGTATGGAGACTGAAGGGGACTAGGAGTATTAAACAGGGGTGGAATGGGGGGGTTATGGAGACTGAAGGGGACTAGGAGTATTAAACAGGGGTGGAATGGGGGGTTATGGAGACTGAAGGGGACTAGGAGTATTAAACAGGGGTGGAATGGGGGGGTTATGGAGACTGAAGGAGACTAGGAGTATTAAACAGGGGTGGAATGGGGGGGTTATGGAGACTGAAGGGGACTAGGAGTATTAAACAGGGGTGGAATGGGGGGTTATTGAGACTGAAGGGGACTAGGAGTATTAAACAGGGGTGGAATGGGGGGTTATGGAGACTGAAGGAGACTAGGAGTATTAAACAGGGGTGGAATGGGGGGGTTATTGAGACTGAAGGGGACTAGGAGTATTAAACAGGGGGTGGAATGGGGGGTTATGGAGACTGAAGGGGACTAGGAGTATTAAACAGGGGTGGAATGGGGGGGGTTATGGAGACTGAAGGAGACTAGGAGTATTAAACAGGGGTGGAATGGGGGGTTATGGAGACTGAAGGGGACTAGGAGTATTAAACAGGGGTGGAATGGGGGGGTTATGGAGACTGAAGGAGACTAGGAGTATTAAACAGGGGTGGAATGGGGGTTATGGAGACTGAAGGGGACTAGGAGTATTAAACAGGGGTGGAATGGGGGGGTTATTGAGACTGAAGGGGACTAGGAGTATTAAACAGGGGTGGAATGGGGGGGGTTATGGAGACTGAAGGGGACTAGGAGTATTAAACAGGGGTGGAATGGGGGGTTATGGAGACTGAAGGAGACTAGGAGTATTAAACAGGGGTGGAATGGGGGGTTATGGAGACTGAAGGGGACTAGGAGTATTAAACAGGGGTGGAATGGGGGGGTTATTGAGACTGAAGGGGACTAGGAGTATTAAACAGGGGTGGAATGGGGGGGGTTATGGAGACTGAAGGGGACTAGGAGTATTAAACAGGGGTGGAATGGGGGGGTTATTGAGACTGAAGGGGACTAGGAGTATTAAACAGGGGTGGAATGGGGGGGTTATTGAGACTGAAGGGGACTAGGAGTATTAAACAGGGGTGGAATGGGGGGTTATGGAGACTGAAGGAGACTAGGAGTATTAAACAGGGGTGGAATGGGGGTGTTATTGAGACTGAAGGGGACTAGGAGTATTAAACAGGGGTGGAATGGGGGTGTTATGGAGACTGAAGGGGACTAGGAGTATTAAACGGGGGTGGAATGGGGGGTTATGGAGACTGAAGGGGACTAGGAGTATTAAACAGGGGTGGAATGGGGGGTTATGGAGACTGAAGGGGACTAGGAGTATTAAACAGGGGTGGAATGGGGGGTTATGGAGACTGAAGGAGACTAGGAGTATTAAACAGGGGGTGGAATGGGGGTGTTATGGAGACTGAAGGGGACTAGGAGTATTAAACAGGGGTGGAATGGGGGGGTTATGGAGACTGAAGGAGACTAGGAGTATTAAACAGGGGTGGAATGGGGGGTTATGGAGACTGAAGGGGACTAGGAGTATTAAACAGGGGTGGAATGGGGGGGGGTTATGGAGACTGAAGGAGACTAGGAGTATTAAACAGGGGTGGAATGGGGGGGTTATGGAGACTGAAGGGGACTAGGAGTATTAAACAGGGGTGGAATGGGGGGGGGTTATGGAGACTGAAGGAGACTAGGAGTATTAAACAGGGGTGGAATGGGGGTGTTATTGAGACTGAAGGAGAGTCGCAAAAGCCATATTGTATCTTTGGGGAAAGAGTAAATGAATTAAATAAAAGGTATAACTCCTTAAGTAGGTGGTGTTTTATTCACTTCTTAGTTGCTTTGATGAGACCGATGTTGATGAATTGCTTTTACATAGTATTGTTAATCATTTAGGTCTCAAATCACCTGATATTAGTTATATGCACGGCAGCCATTTTGTGCTTGAAGTCTCAGTATAAATTAGCTAGAACAGGTGGAAGGAAGGCAGACATTTTGTGCTAGAAGACTCAGTATACATTAGCTAGAACAGGTGGAAGGAAGGTGGTAGATGGGCAGTGGCAGTTTTTTTTTAAAGCAAACACTCAAACCTTTGGATTATACTTGGTGACTCAGGACTCTATTTGACTTCAACCGGCATCCACCATGCATTTACGTTATTGCTAAGATAGAGAACCCGGCAGCCTATTTAGTTGTTGCCTAATACCTCAGGCTGTTACCATGGTTACCCCATGGATATTCAGTCTGAAAGAGGTCACCCTAAAAAAATATGCAAGAGTCTCTACAAGCCAGAATGTTGAATACAATTACATTTACACTTATTTTACCTGTTGTCCGTGTTATTGGTCCTTTTGACGCTAGGAAGTGGAGATAAAATGTCCACAGGAAAGTATTATTGACCCAACTCTTTACAGTCGCCGGTCTGTATATGTCTCTGTCAGCTTGTATTTTTACGGTTTGTATTTTCAAATCTCCTGACCATTGCACGTGATGCACAAAATGTAAACAATAGCCGAACGTAACCGAACGTTGTCGACCAAAGCACATCCCCTCGCAGTCAGCTGGAAGTGCTTGCGTCTTACTGCAAATTAAAAGTTGTCAATGTTCGGTCTGTGGTTTGGTTACGCTCGGCCATTGTTTACATATTGTACAAGTGTTTACTTCGTGTGCGGAGCAACGTACTGAATGTCGGGGTAATAACACTTCCCTGGGAATATTTTGTCTCCTATTACCTCCGACATAATGACAAAATCAGCGGACAACCGGTAAAGTAAGTCCAAATGAAGTTTATTCAACATTCTGACTTATGGAACTGTTTAGAAATGTTTAGCCTACATGTTAGAGACAAGAGTATAAATCTTCCACTCTCTGATTAAAAAAGGGACTAATTTAGTTGGTGTGTAACAGCAACAGTTGAAACTGAGTCGGAGGTTTGGGTGCAACAATAGCTGGCACCTCCTTACCTTCAGGCTCTGATCCTACACCCAATCGAGGGCACTACGTTCATCCACCTCTGGCCTGCTAGCTCCCCTACCTCTACGGAAGCACAGTTCCCGCTCAGCCCAGTCAAAGCTATTCGCTGCTCTGGCAACCCAATGGTGGAACAAGCTCCCCCACGACGCCAGGACAGCGGAGTCACTGACCACCTTCCGGAGACACTTGAAACCCTACCTCTTTAAGGAATACCTGGAATAGTCTAACAGTAATCCTTCTACACCCCCCCTGTGGTGGTTGTCCCACTGGCTATCCTAAGTTGAATGCACCAATTTGTAAGTCGCTCTGGATAAGAGCGTCTGCTAAAGGACTTAAATGTAAATGTAAATGTAAAACTATATACAGTGAATGTGAGGAAGACTGGATCCAGAGGTTGCATTTACAAAAATATACACATGATGAAAAATGACTTCAGAAAAATACTTATAAACTTGAAACTTGTCCAATAACCCAACTTGGGTACAAAAGCCAAAATGCCTACACAATTGACAGATTGTTAATAATAAACTCACACAGTTGACTAAGTCATTGATCTTGCTTTGTAGAATGAGAAGAACCTAATCCAAAGGGCCTGGGGGGTATTCAAATCAAATCAAATCAAATGTTATTTGTCACATACACGTGTTTAGCAGATGTTATTGCAGGTGTAGCGAAATGCTTGTGCTTCTAGCTCCGACAGTGCAATAATATCTAACAAGTAATATCTAACAATTTCACAACATATACCCAATACACACAAATCTAAGTAAGGAATGGAATTTAAGAATATATACATACAGTGAGGGAAAAAAGTATTTGATCCCCTGCTGATTTTTTACATTTTCCCACTGCCAAAGAAATGATCAGTCTATAATTTTAATGGTAGGTTTATTTGAACAGTGAGAGACAGAATAACAACAAAAAAATCCAGAAAACGCATGACAAAAATGTTATAAATTGATTTGCATTTTAATGAGGGAAATAAGTATTTGACCCCCTCTCAATCAGAAAGATTTCTGGCTCCCAGGTGTCTTTTATACAGGTAACGAGCTGAGATTAGGAGCATACTCTTAAAGGGAGTGCTCCCAATCTCAGTTTGTTACCTTTATAAAAGACACCTGTCCACAGAAGCAATCAATCAATCAGATTCCAAACTCTCCACCATGGCCAAGACCAAAGAGCTCTCCAAGGATGTCAGGGACAAGATTGTAGACCTACACAGGGCTGGAATGGGCTACAAGACCATCGCCAAGCAGCTTGTGAGAAGGTGACAACAGTTGGTCCGATTATTCGCAAATGGAAGAAACACAAAATAACTGTCAATCTCCCTCGGCCTGGGGCTCCATGAAAGATCTCACCTCGTAGAGTTGCAACGGTCATGAGAACAGTGAGGAATCAGCCCAGAACTACAAGGGAGGATCTTGTCAATGATCTCAAGGCAGCTGGGACCATAGCCACCAAGAAAACAATTAGTAACACACTATGCTGTGAAGGACTGAAATCCTGCAGTGCCTGCAAGGTCCCCCTGCTCAAGAAAGCACATATACATGCCCGTCTGAAGTTTGCCAATGAACATCTGAATGATTCAGAGGAGAACTGGGTGAAAGTGTTGTGGTAAGATGAGACCAAAATGGAGCTCTTTGGCATCAACTCAACTCGCCGTGTTTGGAGGAGGAGGAATGCTGCCTATGACCCCAAGAACACCATCCCCACCGTCAAAAATGGAGGTGGAAACGTTATGCTTTGGGGGTGTTTTTCTGCTAAGGGGACAGGACAACTTCACCGCATCAAAGGGACAATGGACGGGGCTATGTACCGTCAAATCTTGGGTGAGAACCTCCTTCCCTCAGCCAGGGCATTGAAAATGGGTCGTGGATGGGTATTCCAGCATGACAATGACCCAAAACACACGGCCAAGGCAACAAAGGTGTGGCTCAAGAAGAAACACATTAAGGTCCTGGAGTGGCCTAGCCAGTCTCCAGACCTTAATCCCATAGAAAATCTGTGGATGGAGCTGAAGGTTCGAGTTGCCAAACGTCAGCCTCGAAACCTTAATGACTTGGAGAAGATCAGCAAAGAGGAGTGGGACAAAATCCCTCCTGAGATGAGTGCAAACCTGGTGGCCAACTACAAGAAACGTCTGACCTCTGTGATTGCCAACAAGGGTTTTGCCACCAAGTACTAAGTCATGTTTTGCAGAGGGGTCAAATACTTATTTCCCTCATTAAAATGCAAATCAATTTATAACATTTTTGACATGCGTTTTTCTGGATTTTTGTTGTTGTTATTCTGTCTCTCACTGTTCAAATAAACCTACCATTAAAATTATAGACTGATCATTTCTTTGTCAGTGGGCAAACGTACACAATCAGCAGGGGATCAAATACTTTTTTTCCCTCACTGTATATACATATATGGACAAGTAATGACAGAGCGGCATGGACTAAGATACAGTAGAATATTATAGAATACAGTATATACATATGAGATGAGTAATGCAAGATATGTAAACATTATTAAAGTGACTAGTGTTCCATTTCTTAAAGTGGCCAGTGATTTCAATAGGCAGCAGCAGCCTCTATTGTGCTAGTGATGGCTATTTAACAGTCTGAAGGCCTTGAGATAGAAGCTGTTTTTCATTCTCTCGGTCCCAGCTTTGATGCACCTGTACTGACCTTGCGTTCTGGATGATAGCGGGGTGAATAGGCAGTGGCTCGGGTGGTTGATGTCCTTGATGATCTTTTTGGCCTTCCTGTGACATCAGGTGCTGTAGGTGTCCTGGAGGGTGGGTAGTTTGCCCCCGGTAATGCGTTTGGCAGACCGCACCACCCTCTGGAGAGCCCTGCGGTTGCGGGCGGTGCAGTTGCTGTACCAGGCGGTGATACAGCCCGACAGGATGCTCTCAATTGTGCATCTGTAAAAGTTTGTGAGGGTTTTAGGGGCTAATCCAAATTTCTCCAGCCTCCTGAGGTTGAAGAGGCTCTGGTGCACCTTCTTCACCAAACTGTCTGTGTGGGTGAACCATTTCAGTTTGTCAGTGATGTGTACGCCAAGGAACTTGAAGCTTTCCACCTTCTCCACTGCGGTCCCGTCAATGTGGATTGGGGGTGCACCCTCTGCTGTCTTCTGAAGTCCACAATCATCTCCTTTGTTATTTTCCTGGCACCACACTCCCAGAGCCCTCACCTCCTCCCTGTAGGCTGTCTCATCATTGTTGGTAATCAAGCCTACTACTGTTGTGTTGTCTGCAAACTTGATGATTGAGTTGGAGGCGTGCTTGGCCACGCAGTCATGGGTGAACAGGGAGTACAGGAGGGGGCTGAGCACGCACCCTTGTGGGGCCCCAGTGTTGAGGATCAGCAAAGTGGAGATGTTGTTTCCTACCTTCACCACCTGTGTGCGGCCCATCAGGAAGTCCAGGACCCAGTTGCACAGGGCGGGGTTCAGACCCAGGGCCCCTACCTTAATGATGAGTTTGGAGGGTACTATGGTATTGAAGGCTGAGCTGTAGTCAATGAACAACATTCTTACATAGGTATTCCTCTTGTCCAAATGGGATAGGACAGTGTGCAGTGTGATGGCGATTGCATCGTCTGTGGATCTATTGGGGCGGTAAGCAAGTTGAAGTGGGTCTAGGGTGACAGGTAAGGTAGAGGTGATATGATCCTTTACTAGTCTCTCAAAGCACTTCATGATGACAGAGGTGAGTGCTACGGGGCGATAATCATTTAGTTCAGTTACCTTTGCTTTCTTGGGTACTGCAACAATGGTGGCCATCTTAAAGCATGTGGGGACAGCAGACTGGGATAGGGAGAGAGTTTTCATTATTCATTAGTCGGATTCAGTTGCAAAACATTTTGTCTTACGCAAAACGTTATTCAAGTAGGTCCCTCCCCGTTTTGTTCCGTTTGCTTCTGCTTTGGTTCCTAGAGCAAACGGAACAAAACGGGGAGGGACCTACTTGAATGTGTCCAATAGAAACTCTACTTTTCGTCACAAAACGTTTTCATTTAGAAGAAATGGTTTCTGTTGCAAAACGTAACCCGACTAATGAATTACACTCCTGCTCTAACATGCATGAACCATTCACAATTTAAACAGGTAAATTCTCAACACAGTGATAATACACTTAAAAAAGTAATAATACTATTGCACTCGTTTTACATAATAATGGCCAATACTTCACACATTACTGAAAACAAATACACAATTTGCATGACGTTTACAATAAACTTTCAAAACACCCCAAATTAACGAGAGGCGTGAAACTTTCTAAGACCAGTCCACTGGTCCTTAAGTGAAATCTCCACCAACCCCGGGCAATGCAAAACCAACATTTCTAAATACATGATAATGATAACCAGACTGGCGTTTGTGTTCATTCAATATACTCTATGAAGGACAATGTTTCATGGTACTGGTGATAGCATAGTTCATTTAGCAATCAATGTAACAAACAACCATGCAGTCTGTTTGTGTGGGGAGAAATGGAGGGAAATTACCAGACGGGACGATGGCTGACAGGCACACCTTCACAGTATAATTTATTTTGTCACATGAATAGGCCTACAAGCATGCCTTCTTACAGCACAATAACAATATTATTTTCCAACTTGGTTGTTACAGGTTGATTGAATATATCTTGCCCTATTGTCTGTTTGTTCTCCAGCAGAACAGATGAGTGCTTGTGACTAGCCATAAGCACAGACACACCAACACACCGACACAGAGGCAGCTTGGACCCACTGAGGTATTTGTATATCTTCTTCTATCTCTTGCTGTGGAGTAAATCGAGGGCTGCTTTGTGTTGCGTACGAGCAGGTACAGTGTATGTGTTACGTATGTGTGTGTGTGTGTGCCCTTGTGTTGCGTGGCTGTGTGTGTGTGTGTGTTGCGCACCTGTGTGTGCATGTGTGTGAGAATCACACTCTCGTCCTCCTCATGGCTGTGCCAAACCAGAGTATTTCCACCCAACCCCAGCTAGTTAATTGGAACCGGTGAATAAAAATACTTGGTTGTAAGAAATATTTCCCTTTTATTGCACTGGGGGATAAAGAATGACCTTTTGAGAATGACAGGGAAATGTTTTAGCTGTGGGGAGAGAGAGAGAGAGAGAGAGAGAGAGAGAGAGAGAGAGAGAGAGAGAGAGAGAGAGAGAGAGAGAGAGAGAGAGAGAGAGAGAGAGAGAGAGAGAGAGAGAGAGAGAGAGAGAGAGAGGAGAGCAACAAGCTTAGATCAGTGTAATTAATGTCTATGAGAGACCTTAAGGCATTATGCAAATAAAATATGAATCCTAATGCCTCCTACTCCTGAGACATGGTCAGAATAGTATGCATCCCAAATGCCACCCTATTCCCTATATAGTGCACTATTTTTGACCAGGCCCCATAGAGTATTGCACTATATAGGGAATAGGGTGCCATTTGGGATGTACAAGGTGCTCGCCTTGCACCACGCACTTCGTGCCTACCCAGGGTTCCCTGCTCCTCTCCGCTGCTGTCCGGAGTGGAGGAGGAGGACCGGTTGAAGGTGTGAGTGTGTTGATCCGCACAAATGCATTCATCACACACACACACACACACACACACACACACACACACACACACACACACACCGTAGGCTATGTAGGAATGTAGGATAACTAAGTGTGTTGTAGCTGTCCCGTCTCTGCATCACTATGGTAGTGGTTGTTTGCGTTGCCGTGGCAGCAGTGAGCGATGGTTGTTGTAGGCTAGCTGTAGCTGTGGCAGCAGTGAGCAGTGGTTGTTGTGGACTAACTGTAGCCGTGGCAGCAGTGAGCGGTGGTTGTTGTGGACTAGCTGTAGCCATGGCAGCAGTGAGCGGTGGTTGTTGTGGACTAGCTGTAGCCATGGCAGCAGTGAGCGATGGTTGTTGTGGACTATCTGTAGCCGTGGCAGCAGTGAGCTGTGGTTGTTGTGGACTAGCTGTAGCCGTGGCAGCAGTGAGTTGTGGTTTTTGTGGACTAGCCATTGCCGTGGTAGCAGTGAGTGGTGGTTGTTGTGTACTAGCCGTTAGCCGTGGCAGCAGTGAGCGGTGGTTGTTGTGTACTAGCTGTTGCCGTAGCAGCAGTGAGCGGTGGTTGTGTACTAGCTGTTGCCATGGCAGCAGTAAGATATGGTTGTTATGTACTAGCTGTTGCCATGGCAGCAGTGAGCGGTGGTTGTTGTGTACTAGCTGTTGCCATGGCAGCAGTAAGATATGGTTGTTATGTACTAGCTGTTGCCGTGGCAGCAGTGTGCGGTGGTTGTTGTGTACTAGCTGTTGCCGTGGCAGCAGTGAGATGTGGTTGTTGTGGACTAGCTGTTTCCATGGCAGCAGTGAGATGTGGTTGTTGTGGACTAGCAGTAGCTACAGGGGGGGACAGGAGGAGAGATTGAGTGTGGCAGCTAGGCTCACTTTGAGGGTTAGATCCCCTGACACTGCGGGGGTGGAGAGGAGAGTAGAGGGGGTGGAGGAGGAGAGGAGAGGGGGAGGAGAGGAGAGGAGAGGAGAGGAGAGGAGAGGAGAGGAGAGGAGAGGAGAGGAGAGGAGAGGAGAGGAGAGGAGAGGAGAGGAGAGGAGAGGAGAGGAGAGGAGAGGAGAGGAGAGGAGAGGAGAGGAGGGGGGAGAATGACAACAAATCATTACTTTAGCTATTTCTCCCCATCATCTGATACTTCAGCTAGACACCATACTCTACAGGCCCTCCTCCTCTTCTCCTCCTCCTCTGCTCACACATACCATCTTACCCTTCCTAAACGCAGAGGGTCGGCACCTTTTCAACCTCCCACTCCTCTTGCTCTGTCCTCTGTCCTTTCGTTCTCCCCTCTCTCCCACGTTCTCTCTCTCTCCCGCTTTCTCCCTTGTTCTCTCTCTCTCCCTGTCACTTCCTCTCCTTCTCTTTCTTTGTCGTTAGTGTGTCTTGACAGCAGGCACAGGTCGAGAGAACCAGACAGAAAGACAGAAAGAGGCAGTGTGTGTGTGTGTGCCAGCGTGTGTGTGTGTATGTGTGTGTGTGTGTGTGTGTGTGTGTGTGTGAGACAGACGAAGGGAAGCTGGAGTACTTCAAGCAGCTTTCAGGGCTCATCCGTACACAGTAATAATACATTCAGCTTCATTATTTAGCTAAAACTGTCTGAGGTTCAGAATCAGCACTGCCAGCTGTATCGCTCCATACTGCTCCATACAGTACCACACAGCACATCAACTCACAGCTCAGCATTGGCTGTCAAGCTACTTACCACTGTTGTTTCTGTTATTCTATTATGATTATTTACTCATCCAGGAGAGAAGGAATCATCTGAAGTGTGTTTGGGTGTTTTTGTTTATGTTGGGTAGCCTATGTCTGTGTGTGTGTGCACGTGTGTTTGAAGTATTTGTGTGTGTCTGTGTGTTTCTGAATGCCACAGGAGATGATTATCTATTTACAGATGCCACCCACAAAATCCCATGACCCTCAGTGTGGGGGCTGAGAGGAGAGAGGAGCGAGAGAGGGAGAGAGTTCATTGTTATTTCAGTTGCTTTGGCAATGTGTTTCCCATGCCAATAAAGCCCATTTGAATTGAAAATTGAACTGAGAGAGACTATAGAATATTCCTTATCATTCTATATCCACCATGTAATGGACCTATAGTGAAACGATTGGCTGGCCAACATGCTCCTAACCACTTATGCAGCGCCAGTTACCTTATCATCCCATTATGATCACAGATAGCATTGGAGCCCTGGTCAAAATATGGGCCCTGGTCAAAGTATGGGGCTTGGTCAAAGTATGGGGCCTGGTCAAAGTATGGGGCCCTGGTCAAAATATGGGCCCTGGTCAAAGTATGGGGCCCTGGTCAAAGTATGGGGCCTGGTCAAAGTATGGGGCCTGGTCAAATTATGGGGCCCTGGTCAAAGTATGGGGCCTGGTCAAAGTATGGGCCCTGGTTAAAGGATGGGGCCCTGGTCAAAGTATGGCCCTGGTTAAAGTATGGGCCCTGGTCAAAAGTAGTGCACTATATTCTTTGTCGGGGGTGAGGGTGGTATGTGTAACTATTTTCACCAAATGGCTCTTTGCGTACCAGGAAGGGTTTTTACTGCTATGATGGTTGTGAAGAACCATCCTGACCTTTACCTCTCCACCAGTGGAGGCTCCTCAGATGAGGAAGGGGAGGACCATCCTCCTCAGCGGATTTCATAGAAATCAAAATAGTAAACATTAAAAAAGTTATCCTTTTTAGATAAAACTATACTAAATATATTCACGTCACCAAATAATTGATTATTAAAACACACTGTTTTGTAATGAAGGCCTACAGTAGCCTCAGCAGCGCTCTGTAGGGTAGCGCCATGGTGTAGCCGGAGGACAGCTAGCTTATGTCCTCCTCTAGATACATTGACTTCAGTACAAAACCTAGGATGCTCATGGTTCTCACACTTTTCCTTAGACTTACACAGTAATTATGACCACATCTGCAGGACGTCCTCCAACCTATCAGAGCTCTCGTAGCATGAACTGACAAGTTGTCCAACCAATCAAAGGATAAGAAAATAAACCTTGTACTGAAAGCATAATCTACAGCCAGCTAGCACTGCAGTGCATAACATGTGGTGAGTAGTTGACTCAAAGAGAAAGACAATAGTTGAACAGTTCTTCCAAAATGAAGGAGAAGGGAAAGAGAGAGCATAAGGGAGAGAGAGCTAGCTATATTTGGTTGTATTTTATTTATTTTTACTTTCACTTTCATTTTAGCTAATGCAGCTACCTAGTTTAGCCTACTCAAACACCCGGCTCAAACAGAGAGGGATGCTATGTTAGCTAGCTGGCTATGGCTATCGAACACTGGAACTCTTCCAAGTCAAGGTAAGATTTTGGTTTTATTAATTTATTGCCACCGGGGCCCGCCGGTGGAACTGCTAAACTGCTTTCTGACTGTACACTGTACTGCACTATTGTAGCGGGTTTACTAACACGTTACTTCTATTAGCTATGTTGACTCTGACGTGACAACGATGTAGGCTGTGTGTAGCGGTTAGTGGTCATGATATGAAGGTTTGGCTTGGAAAGGTTTTATCGCCTGGTCACAGACAGCTGATGTGTTGGGCACTGAAGTCCACAAGCGAAGGGAAAAGGTGAGAGGAGGAGAAAGCATAGATAGTTGCGAGAAGGAATTATTTATACAAGAGCAAAGTGCTCATGCTGTTTTTATGTGGCTGCTTTGCGTGTGATCAGGGGTGCATTCATTCCGCCGATTCTGTTGAAAAAATGTTTCTTAAACGGTAGCAAATGGAACAAAACGGGGATAAACATACCTGAATTTGTCCAATAGTGACTCTCATTTGCAACTGTTGGACTAATGATTACACCCTATATCAACTAGATGCAGGCAAGAGTGTGCAAGGCGGTATTGAATGTGTTACTGTCTGTCACTTTGATTACTCAAATATCTCTCGACCTGTGCACCTACATTGTAAACGTTCATTCATAGGCTATTTTGTAGCAACCTCATGACGGGTACAGGGAAAAGTTGAATATCATGTAGTAGCCGAAACCTATCGATGTTACATTGAGGTGGGTGAATGGAATATGAATGACAGTCATCCAATATGCTGTAATAGAAATAAGGCCACGCTCATAAAAAAACAAATCATCCTCCGTCATCTTACACGGCACTGACTGCCACTGCTCTCCACCATAATGAAGAACCATCCTGACCTCTACCTCTCCACCATGATGAAGAACCATCCTGACCTCTACCTCTCCACCATGATGAAGAATCATCCTGACCTCTACCTCTCCACCATGATGAAGAACCATCCTGACCTCTACCTCTCCACCATGATGAAGAACCATCCAGACCTCTACCTCTCCACCATGATGAAGAATCATCCTGACCTCTACCTCTCCACCATGATGAAGAACCATCCTGACCTCTACCTCTCGACCATGTTGAAGAACCATCCTGACCTCTACCTCTCCACCATGTTGAAGAACCATCCTGACCTCTACCTCTCCACCATGATGAAGAACCATCCTGACCTCTACCTCTCCACCATGATGAAGAACCATCCTGATCTCTACCTCTCCACCATGATGAAGAACCATCCTGATCTCTACCTCTCCACCATGATTAAGAACCATCCTGACCTCTACCTCTCCACCATGATGAAGAACCATCCTGGCCTCTACCTCTTCACCATGTTGAAGAACCATCCTGACCTCTACCTCTCCACCATGATGAAGAACCATCCTGACCTCTAACTCTCCACCATGATGAAGAACCATCCTGACCTCTACCTCTCCACCATGATGAAGAACCATCCTGACCTCTACCTCTCCACTATGTTGAAGAACCATCCTAACATCTACCTGGTGGCATGTCTTGTGGGGTATGCATGGGTGTCCGAGCTGTGCGCCAGTAGTTCAAACAGACAACTTGGTGCATTCAACATGTCAATACCTCTCATAAATACAAGAAGTGATGAAGTGAATCTCTCCTCCACTTTGAGCCAAGAGATATTCATGCATATTATTAATATTAGCTCTCTGTGTACATCCAAGGGCCAGCCGTGCTGCCCTGTTCTGAGCCAATTGCAATTTTCCTAAGTCCTTTTTTGTGGCACCTGACCACACGACTGGACAGTAGTCCAGGCGTGACAAAACTAGAGCCTGTAGGACCTGCCTTGTTGATAGTGCTGTTAAGAAGGCAGAGCAGCGCTTTATTATAGACATACTTCTCCCCATCTTAGCTACTGTTGTATCAATATGTTTTGACCATGACAGTTTACAATCCAGGGTTACTCCAAGCAGTTTAGTCACCTCAACTTGCTCAATATCCACATTTTTTATTACAAGATTTAGTTGAGGTTTAGGGTTTAGTGAATGATTTATCCGAAATACAATGCTTTTAGTTTTAGAAATATTTAGGACTAACTTATTCCTTGCCACCCATTCTGAAACTAACTGCAACTCTTTGTTAAGTGTTGCAGTCATTTCAGTTGCTGTAGTAGCTGACATGTATAGTGTTGTGTGATCCGCATACATAGACACGCTGGCTTTACTCAAAGCCAGTGGCATGTCATTAGTAAAGATTGAAAAAAGTATTGGGCCTAGACAGCTGCCCTGGGAAATTCCTGATTCTACCTGGATTATGTTGGAGAGGCTTCCATTAAAGAACACCCTCAGTGTTCTGTTAGACAGGTAACTCTGTATCCATAATATAGCAGGTGGAGTAAAGCCATTACACATACGTTTTTCCAGCAGCAGACTATGATCTATAACGTCAAAAGCCACACTGAAGTGTAACAAAACAGCCCCCACAATCTTTGTATCATCAATTTCTCTCAGCCAATCATCAGTCATTTGTGTAAGTGCTGTGCTTGTTGAATGTCCTTCTCTATAAGCATGCTGAAAGTTTGTTGTCAATTTGTTTACTGTAAAATGTGGTCCTCTGTAGCTCAGCTGGTAGAGCACGGCGCTTGTAACGCCAAGGTAGTGGGTTCGATCCCCGGGACCACCCATACACAAAAATGTATGCACGCATGACTGTAAGTCGCTTTGGATAAAAGCGTCTGCTAAATGGCATATTATTATTATTATTATTATTAAGTGGCATATTATTATAAAATAGCATTGTATCTGGTCAAACACACATTTTCCAATAGTTTGCTAAGGGTTGGTAACAGGCTAATTGGTTGGCTATATCTGTACCTGGCGCCAACTAGCTCTTAGGAAACTTTGCAGTATTATAATTTTTTTTAATGTATTATTTTATACATTATTAGCTCAGAAATTGTTTTGCATCATTACATACAGCCGGGAAAAACTATTGTATATCGGAGCGACGGTAATTCACCAGCATTACGACCAGGAATACGACTTTCCCGAAGCAGATCCTTTGTTTGCTCTCCCCAGGGCAACTGAACTCATTCCAGCGGCTGACCCAAAACTTCACGGGCAGAGGAGAGTCACTCGGAGCGCACACCACCCACTGCTTCCAAGTATTCTACTCGCTAATCTTCAATCTTTGGTTAACAAAGTCGACGAACTACAGGCAAGGATTTCTTTCCAGAGAGACATCAAGGCCTGTAACATACTCTGTTTCACGGAAACATGGCTCTCTCGGGATATTCTGTCAAAATCGGTCCAGCCAGATGGGTTCTCAGTTCATCGCGCAGACAGGAATACATATCTCTGCGGGAAGCAGAAGGGCGGATGCGTGTGTTTTACAAGCATTTCGCTACACCCGCTATAACATCTGCTAAACACGTGTATGTGACAAATAACATTTGATTTGATTTGGGATTTGATTTGAGCCAGTAAAGGGGGCTTTACTATTCTTAGGTAGCGGAATGACTTTTGCTTCCCTCCAAGCCTGGGGGCACACACATTCTAGTAGGCTGAAATTGAAAATATCGCAAATAGGAGTGGCAATATCGTCCGCTATTATCCTCAGTCATTTTCCATCCAAGTTGTCAGACCCTGATGGCTTGTCATTATTGATAGACAACAATAATTTTTTTACCTCTTCTACACTCATTTTACGTAATTCAAAACCACCATGATGAAGAACCATCCTGACCTCTACCCCTCCACCATGTTGAAGAACCATTCTATTCTTCCCTTCTCCACCATGTTTAACTTTTATGCCATGAAAATAAAAAATGTTAAAAAGTTCCTTTAATTTTTACGGTACACTACCGGCTACTGGTTGCAGTGAACGTATGGTAAACAACAACAAGTTACTGTATTTTTAAAGCTGAATTAAGGTGTTATCGTTTTAAAACAGGGATTTTTTAAAAGTTTTTTTATTTTTTTATTTAACCATTAGAACAAGTTCTCATTTACAACTGCGACCTGGCCAAGATAAAGCAAAGCAAAGCAGTGCGATAAAAACAACAACACAGAGTTACATATGGGGTAAAACAAAACATAAAGTAAAAAATACAACAGAAAATATATATACAGTGTGTTCAAATGTAGCAAGTTATGGAGGTAAGGCAATAAATAGGCCATAGTGCAAAATAATTACAATTAGTATTAACACTGGAATGATAGATGTGCAAGAGATGATGTGCAAATAGAGATACTGGGGTGCAAATGAGCAAAATAAATAACAATATGGGGACGAGGTAGTTGGGTGGGCTAATTTCAGATGGGCTGTGTACAGGTGCAGTGATCGGTAAGGTGCTCTGACAACTGATGCTTAAAAATAGTGAGGGAGATAAGAGTCTCCAGCTTCAATGATTTTTGCAATTAGTTCCAGTCATTGGCAGCAGAGAACTGGAAGGAATGGCGGCCAAAGGAGGTGTTGGCTTTGGGGATGACCAGTGAGATATACCTGCTGGAGCGCATACTATGGGTGGGTGTTGCTATGGTGACCAATGAGCTAAGATAAGGCAGGGATTTGCCTAGCAGTGATTTATAGATGGCCTGGAGCCAGTGGGTTTGGCGACGAATATGTAGTGAGGACCAGCCAACAAGAGCGTACCGGTCACAATGGTGGGTAGTATATGGGGCTTTGGTGACAAAACGGATGGCACTGTGATAGACTACATCCAATTTGCTGAGTAGAGTGTTGGAAGCTATTTTGTAAATGACATCGCCGAAGTCAAGGATCGGTAGGATAGTCAGTTTTACGAGGGCATGTTTAGCAGCAAGAGTGAAGGACGCTTTGTTGTGAAATAGGAAGCCGATTCTAGATTTAACTTTGGATTGGAGATGCTTAATGTGAGTCTGGAAGGAGAGTTTACAGTCTAACCAGACACCTAGGTATTTGTAGTTGTCCACATACTCTAGGTCAGACCCGTCGAGAGCCAGAGTCGTTCAAGGGAATTCGGGACATGGGTGACTAGTTAACGTTAGCTTGGCTCTCTCTGTGTGTTCGTGCTGTGGGAGGAGGGGTTTCTTCTTTGTCTGAGAGCAATGGCTAGCTAGTATGCTAACTATTCTAGCTAACTAACTGGCTGAATAAGTTGACGACGGACTCGCTCAAGCTGTCGGGACTAACCCACAACGTTAGACATGGACACAAATGATCTGCTTGGCGTGTTGACACACTGGTGGTTTGTTGTGGCCGAGTATTGGTGCTAAACCGTTTTGTTGGAGTCCGGCATGCTAGTTGGCTGTGGCGTCATATGACTAGGTGCCCTGGACGATTTTCACGGAAGAATGCTGTACCAAGTTAGCTAGCTGAATAAACTAAGTTAGTCTATTCCTAGAAAACATTGAACCACTGTAGTTTACAACAATTATAGTTTCTGAGGTGGAAGTTGGGAGAGTTATATTTGGGTGTTTCAGTGAAACGTAAGTGAGGGAGGCCCTGCTCTCTCCTTTCCCAGATGTTTAGTTCATTTCATTCCGATCTCCTTTGCATTATTGTAGCCATTTTCTGTAGCCTGTCAACTATGCCTCTGTCTATCCCTGTTCTCTCCTCTCCGCACAGGCTATACAAACGCCTCACACCGTGTGGCTGCTGCCTCTCTAACCTGGTGGTCCCTACACGCACCACCCACGTGGAGTTCCAGGTCTCAGGCAGCCTCTGGATCTGCCGTTCTGCTGCCAACAAGGCAGAGTTCATCTCAGCCTATGCTACCCTCCAGTCCCTCGACTTCTTGGCGCTGACAGAAACATGGATTACCACTGAAAACACTGCTACTCCTACTGCTCTCTCCTCGTCTGACCATGTGTTCTCGCATACCCCGAGAGCATCTGGTCAGCGGGGTGGTGGCACAGGAATCCTCATCTCTCCCAAGTGGACATTCTCTCTTTTTCCCCTGACCCATCTGTCTATCTCCTCATTTGAATTCCATGCTGTCACAGTCACTAGCCCATTCAAGCTAAACATCCTTGTCATTTATCGCCCTCCAGGTTCCCTTGGAGAGTTCGTCAATGAGCTTGACGCCTTGAAAAGTTCCTTTCCTGAGGATGGCTCACCCCTCACAGTTCTGGGTGACTTCAACCTCCCTATGTCTACCTTTGACTCATTTCTCTCTGCCTCCTTCTTTCCACTCCTCTCCTCTTTTGACCTCACCCTCTCACCGTCCCCCTCTACTCACAAGGCAGGCAATACGCTTGACCTCATCTTTACTAGATGCTGTTCTTCTACTAATCTCAATGCAATTCCCCTCCATGTCTCCGACCACTACTTTGTATCCTTTTCTCTCTCGCTCTCCTCCAACACTACTCACTCTGCCCCTACTCAGATGGTAATGCGCCGTCGCAACCTAAGCTCTCTCTCTCCCGCTACTCTCTCCTCTTCCATCCTATCATCTCTTCCCTCTGCTCAATCCTTCTCCCTCCAATCTCCTTATTCTGCCTCCTCAACCCTCCTCTCCTCCCTTTCTGCATCATTTGACTCTCTATGTCCCCTATCCTCCCGGCCGGCTCGGTCCTCCTCTCCTGCTCCGTGGCTTGATGACTCATTGGTAGCTCACAGAACAGGGCTCCGGGCAGCCGAGCGGAAATGGAGGAAAACTAGACTCCCTGCGGACCTGGCATCTTTTCACTCCCTCCTCTCTACATTTTCTTCATCTGTTTCTGCTGCTAAAGCCACTTTCTACCACTCTAAATTCCAAGCATCTGCCACTAACCCTAGGAAGCTCTTTGCCACCTTCTCCTCCCTGCTGAATCCCCCCCCCCTCTCTGTGGATGACCTTCTTTTCAAAATGGTTGACGACATCCGATCCTCGTTTGTTAAGTCAAATGACACTGCTGGTCCTGCTCACACTGCCCTACCCTATGCTTTGACTTCTTACTCCCCTCTCTCTCCAGATAAAATCTTGCGACTTGTGACGGCCGGCCGCCCAACAACCTGCCCGCTTGACCCTATCCCCTCCTCTCTTCTCCAGACCATCTCCGGTGACCTTCTCCCTTACCTCACCTCGCTCATCAACTCATCCTTGACCGCTGGCTATGTCCCTTCCGTCTTCAAGAGAGCGAGAGTTGCACCCCTTCTCAAAAAACCAACACTCGATCCCTCTGATGTCAACAACTACAGACCAGTATCCCTTCTTTATTTTCTCTCCAAAACTCTTGAGCGTGCCGTCTTTAGCCAACTCTCTTGCTATCTCTCTCAGAATGACCTTCTTGATCCAAACCAGTCAGGTTTCAAGACTGGTCATTCAACTGAGACTGCTCTTCTCTGTGTCACGGAGGCTCTCTGCACTGCTAAAGCTAACTCTCTCTCCTCTTCTCTTGTCCTTCTAGACCTGTCTGCTGCCTTTGATACTGTGAACCATCAGATCCTCCTCTCCACCCTCTCCGAGCTGGGCATCTCCAGCGCGGCTCACTCTTGGATTGCGTCCTACCTGACCGGTCACACCTACCAAGTGGTGTGGCGAGAATCTGTCTCAGCACCACGTGCTCTCACCACTGGTGTCCCCCAGGGCTCAGTTATAGGCCCTCTCCTATTCTCGCTATACACCAAGTCACTTGGCTCTGTCATATCCTCACATGGCATCTCCTATCATTGCTACGCAGACGACACACAACTAATCTTCTCCTTTCCCCATTCTGATAACCAGGTGGCAAATCGCATCTCTGCATGTCTGGCAGACATATCAGTGTGGATGACGGATCACCACCTCAAACTGAACCTCGGCAAGACGGAGCTGCTCTTCCTCCCGGGGAAGGACCGCCCATTCCATGATCTCACCATCACGGTTGACAACTCCGTTGTGTCCTCCTCCCAGAGAGCGAAGAGCCTTGGCGTGACCCTGGACAACACCCTGTCATTCTCCGCTAACATCAAGGCGGTGACCCGATCCTGTAGGTTCATGCTCTACAACATTCGGAGAGTACAACCCTGCCTTACACAGGAAGCGGCACAGGTCCTAATCCAGGCATTTGTCATCTCCCGTCTGGATTACTGCAACTCGCTGTTGGCTGGGCTCCCTGCCTGTGCCATTAAACCCCTACAACTCGTCCAGAACGCTACAGCCCGTCTGGTGTTCAACCTTCCCAAGTTCTCTCACGTCACCCCCCTCCTCCGCACACCACTCCACTGGCTTCCAGTTGAAGCTCGCATCTGCTACAAGACCATGGTGCTTGCCTACGGAGCTGTGAGGGGAACGACTCCTCTGTACCTTCAGGCTCTGATCAGTCCCTACACCCAAACGAGGGCATTGCGTTCATCCACCTCTGGCCTGCTGGCCCCCCTACCTCTGCGGAAGAACAGTTCCCGATCAGCCCAGTCAAAACTGTTCGCTGCTCTGGCACCCCAATGGTGGAACAAGCTCCTTCACGACGCCAGGACAGCGGAGTCACTCACCACCTTCTGGAGACACTTGAAACCCCACCTCTTTAAGGAATACCTGGGATAGGATAAAGTAATCCTTCACCCCCCCCTTACCCCCAAAAAAAAAAAAAAAATACATATTGTAAAGTGGTTATCCCACTGGCTATAAGGTGAATGCACCAATTTGTAAGTCGCTCTGGATAAGAGCGTCTGCTAAATGACGTAAATGTAAATGTAAATGTAGTGATTCTAGTCGGGTGGGCGGGTGCCAGCAGCGTTCGATTGAAGAGCATGCATTTAGTTTTACTAGTGTTTAAGAGCAGTTGGAGGCTACTGAAGGAGTGTTGTATGGCATTGAAGCTCGTTTGGAGGTATGTTAACACAGTGTCCAATGAAGGGCCAGATGTATACAAAATGGTGTCGTCTGCATAGAGGTGGATCTGAGAGTCACCAGCAGCAAGAGCTACATCATTGATATACACAGAGAAAAGAGTCGGCCCAAGAATTGAACCCTGTGGCACCCCCATAGAGACTGCCATAGGTCCAGACAACAGGCCCTCCGATTTGACACATTGAACTCTATCTGAGAAGTAGCTGGTGAACCAGGCGAGGCAGTCATTTGAGAAACCAAGGCTGTTTAGTCTGCCAATAAGAATGAGGTGGTTGACAGTCGAAAGCCTTGGACAGGTCGATGAAGACGGCTGCACAGTACTGTCTATTATCGATCGCGGTTATAATATAATTTAGCACCTTGAGCGTGGCTGAGGTGCACCCATGACCAGCTCGGAAACCGGATTGCATAGCGGAGAAGGTACGGTGGGATTCGAAATGGTTGGTGATCTGTTTGTTAACTTAGCTTTCAAAAACATCCAGATTGTCTAGGCCAGATGATTTTTAGGGGTCCAGATTTTGCAGCTCTTTCAGAAGATCAGCTGTCTTAATTTGTGTGAAGGAGAAGCGGGGGGCATGGGCAAGTTGCAGCGGAGGGTGCTGAGCTGGTGGCCGGGGTAGTGGTAGCTAGGTGGAAAGCATGGCCAGCCGTAGCAAAATGCTTGTTGAAATTCTCGATTATTGTAGATTTATCGGTGGTGATAGTGTTTCCTAGCCTCAGTGCAGTGGGCAGCTGGGAGGAGGTGCTCTTATTCTCCATGGACTTTACAGTGTCCCAAAACTTTTTGGAGTTAGTGCTACAGGATGCAAATTTCTGTTTGAAAAATCTAGCCTTTGCTTTCCAAACTGTTTGTGTATATTGGTTCCCAACTTCCCTGAAAAGTTGCATATCGCGGGGGCTATTCGATGCTAATGTAGTACGCCACAGGATGTTTTTGTGCTGATCAAGGGCAGTCAAGTCTGAGGAGAACCAGGGGCTATATCTGTTCTTAGTTCTGTATTTTTTGAATGGGGCATGTTTATTTAAGAATGAGAGGAAATTTCTTTTAAAGAACAACCAGGCATCCTCTACAAATGGAATGAGATGGATATCCATCCAGGATACCTGGGCCAGGTCAATTAGGAAGGCCTGCTCGCTAAAGTGTTTTAGGGAGCGTTTGACAGTGATGAGGGGTGGTCGTTTGACCGCGGACCCGTTACGGATGCAGGCAATAAGGCAGTGATCGCTGAGATCCTGGTTGAAGACAGCGGAGGTGTATTTAGAGGGTAAGTTAGTCAGGATGATATCTATGAGGGTGCCCATGTTTACGGATTTAGGGTTGTACCTGGTAGGTTCGTTGATAATTTGTGTGAGATTGAGGGCATCTAGTTTGGATTTTAGGATGGCCGGGGTGTTAAGCATATCCCAATTTAGGTCACCAAGCAGTACGAACTCTGAGGATAAATGGGGGGAAATCAATTCACATATGGTGTCCAGGGCACAGCTGGGGGCTGAGGGGGGTCTGTAGCAAGCGGCAACAGTGAGAGACTTATTTCTGGAAAGGTGGATTTTTAGAAGTAGAAGCTCAAACTGTTTGGGCACAGACCTGGATAGTATGATAGAGCTCTGCAGGCTATCTCTACAGTAGATTGCAACTCCACCCCCTTTGGCAGTTCTATCTAGACAGAAAATGTTGTAGTTGGGGATGGACATTTTAGAATTTTTGGTGGCCTTCCTAAGCCAGGATTCAGACACTGCTAGAACATCAGGGTTGGCGGAGTGTGCTAACGCAGTGAATAACTCAAAATGAGGAAGGAGGCTTCTGATGTTAACGTGCAGAAAACCAAGGCTTTTACGGTTACAGAAGTCAATAAATGATAGCTCCTGGGGAGTAGGAGTGATACTGGGGGCTGCAGGGCCTGGGTTAGCCTCTTCATCACCAGAGGAACAGAGGAGGACTACAATAAGGATACAGCTAAAGGCTTTAAGAACTGGTCTTCTAGTGCGTTGGGTACAGAGAATAAAGGGGGCAGATTTCCGGGCATTGTAGAATAGATTCAGGGCATTATGTACAGACAAGGATATGGAAGGATATGAGTACAGTGGAGGTAAACCTAAGCGTTGGGTAACAATGAAAGAGATAGCATCACTGGAGGCACCGATTGAGCCGGTCTCAGCGTGTATGGGGGGTGGAACAAAGGAACTATTTAAGGCAGTTTGAGAGGGACTTGGGGTTCTACAGTGAAATTGTATAATAAGAACTAACTGGAACAGCAATAGGCAAGGCATATTGACATGGGAGAGAGGCATAAAGCAATCACAGGTGTTATTAGAGAGAGCTAAGACAACAACTGGTAATGGCGATAAAGTTTGGGCTGAGGCTAAACAGATAAACAGGACAGGGTACCGTGTAAAGGAACAGTCCAGCAGGCATCAGCTGTGCAGCTGAGTGATCATAAGGTCCAGTGAACAGCAATATGTGAGTCCGAGAGCAGTTCGAATTGGTACTACAGCACAGCGATCAGGAAGCACGGCTGTCGTTTGTGTGTGCTAGCGGGTCGGGGCTAGCGGATGGATCTTCGTGGTCGTTGCAACGGGAAGCCTGTTGAAACCACAGACGATTATGCCGGCAGACCAGTCGTGATGGATCGGCGGGGCTCCTTGTCGACTCTAGGAGGTCCAGTCCGGTTGACAGAGAGGTAGATAGCCGGGAGATGTGCCTGACTCAAGGCTAGCTCAAGGCTGATTAGCCAACAACAATGTTCATTTGGTTGCAGCTAGCTAGTTGCGATTATCCAGTGTTAAAGGTCCAGTGATTCAGTGATTCCGGCAGAAAATCTGATAGGTTCTGGGTCGATAACGGGATGGGCAACTCCAGTCCTCAGGGGCCTGATTGGTGTCACACATTTGACCAAGCCCCATCTAAGAGACCTCACTCCAATAATCAACTAATCATGATCTTCAGTTTAGAATGCAATTAGTTTAATCAGCTGTGTTTGCTAGGGATGGGGGGAAAGTGTGACATCACTCTGGCCCCCAACGACTGGAGTTGCCCATCCCTGCTGTAAAAGGACAGTATGCTGCTGAAAGCTGATTACTTGGGACTATACATCACTTGCAGGGCTGTATCTACAGATGAGGACACAGAGGTCTGTAATGTTCTGTAATTTAAAGAAATGCATAATAAAAATATATATTTTGTACACAATAAAGGAAATCAATTACGGGTCAATATCTAAATATTGCTCCCAGCGTTGATCAAAGCTCAGCACACTTATATTCTTGATCTGACTGAGTTTTAATCGCGCCTGCCTCTTTTGAATGAGTGGAATCCTGACCAGAGGTGTGTTGTTATGTTCTCCTGCCTCCCCCTGATTGGCCTTTTAACAGCACATTCAACACTTTTTCACATTGCTTACTCCACCCTCTCGCGGAACAGGCCGAGGGCCTGAGACGTGAAACAAACTACCCCAGCTCGGAGTCGGCTCAAGCAGGCAACTAGAGACGCTGCTGACAGTGTTTGCGAAGTGCCGGACAAAAGGCAATTTTAAAACCATCCCGTGACTCCTGCCATGTCTACAGACATCCCCCAAACAAACTAAAACCAACTGTCGGAGAATGAGTGCACAACTGGTAAATAGTCGCTTATAGATGTCAGTCAGTCAGGTGGCTAGCTGCCGGCAGAGACTTCTATTGCAGTAACGTTGAAGGGCTCTGGCTAGTATTATTTAGCCAGCTAGAAGGATGAAGTAAGAAGCTACCGTTAAATGGAGCCTACCTCAGCAGAAGAAAAACATAGACAGTGATGTGGTGCTCAGTGGTGAGGCTGAGGCAGGCTGCAATGCATACAGGAGGAAGCAGATGTTGTCAACAATCTAAGCCAACCCCGTCTGTTTTGCCCCATAGTTGCGCACGCCTCGGTTTTGTTGCTTAACAACCAAGTCCTTTATAGGGTTCCATTTGGCACACACACTCTCCCTCCAGGCAGACATGGGCAGTATTTATGTTACATTTATTAGAAATATGTATTTTGAGATTTTCTATTTCACCGACCTGAACTACATCCAATGTATTTGGTAATAAGATACTTTCGAGACCTGTCATTTATATCTTCAAAAATAAATTAAATACATTTTTTATGGTGGTTCACAATTTATTGGCCCCCTTTCACCCTGCATTTAGAAGTCTGATGGCACTATAAGTGTCTGCTAAATGACCAAAATATAAATTTAAATATAAATATAAATTTAAATGTAAAAATGAACACTTGAAAAGCATGCTGCTACTCTGTTTATTATTTATGCATATTCACTTTAACTCTACCCACATGTACACATTACCTCAATTACCTCGACTAACCAGTGCCCCCGCACATTGACTCAGTACCGGTACCCCCTGTATATAGCCTCCCTACTGTTATTTTATTTTACTGCTTCTCTTTAGTTATTTGCTATTTAAATTTTTGTCTTAAAAACTGCATTGTTGGTTAAGGGCTTGTAAGCAAGCATTTCACTGTAAATCTACACCTGTTGTATTCGGCACATGTGGCAAGTAACATTTGATTTGATTTGAGTATTATTCTAATAAGCGCCGCCCCTTAAACAAGGCCAATAATAATACCCAGTGTGCTTTGCAATTGTTCATGTTCACATTCACGTAAAAATTTTGGTCATATACAGTGGGGAGAACAAGTATTTGATACACTGCCGATTTTGCAGGTTTTCCTACTTACAAAGCATGTAGAGGTCTGTAATTTTTATTATAGGTACACTTCAACTGTGAGAGACGGAATCTAAAACAAAAATCCAGAAAATCACATTGTATGATTTTTAAGTAATTAATTTGTGTCACGGTTCAGACAGACGACAAGAGGACCACAATTGCGTCACACCAGAAAGTTTATTTAAACTTAAGGGGAAAGGGATGTAGGGAGTGAGTGAAGGCTCCAGGGGTTATCCCGTCCGATGTGCTGGGTCTGTGCCTCCCCCCAGTGGCAGCGATGCGTCCGATGACGCCGGTGGTTGGTGGTCCAGAAGTCCTGGGGGGGGGAGGAAACACAGACACAACGGCCGGAATGAAACCAGGCAGCAGTACAGTTCAAGGGAATTCCAAAATACGTAGTAGCAAGGCAGAAGGCTGGTCAGAGTTACCGGGATTGAAGAGTAGTCAGGAGTCGTAATGGCAGAAGCAGGTCTGGATCTCCTGAGGCAGAAGAGTATCCAAAAACCAGGCAGGTCCGGGGTCACAAAACCAGGGTGAGCCAGAAGCGCGAGCAAACAGGTTCGGGTGTGAGCTTTGCAGACGATCTGACACAGGAGAGCTGAAAGACAGGGCTATAAATACTGGGAGAGGTTAGTGGGTAATGCAGCGCAGCTGGCAGAGTAATTAGAGCCGAGCAGAGCAGGGACAGGTGGAGCTAGTTAGGCTGAGTAGAGAGAGAGTGGTGAGCAGAGTGGAAACAACTTAAGGTGGTAACCCAGTGGAGTGAGAGGGCTCATGACAGAACCCCCAAGGGACGGCCCCAGAAGTCCCAAGAGCAACACCACGCCGGGCGGGAGGAGGGGAGGCGAGGAGGGCTAGAACTCCTCCGAACGGTCCGAGCGAACGTCCTCATCCTCGGAGGAAGCCGGAGGGCCGGTGGTCGGGAGATGAGACAGGTCCCGAGACAGGATCAGGCACAGGACAGGAAGCCGAGCGGGCAGGACGGTTAGAGACCCCTCTGGGGCGGCCCCTACGGATTGCAGGTTGATCAGGATGTCGTGGTGGAAAGCGGTGATGAGAGTCCTATCCACAATCCGACTAGCTGGCACCCAGGTCCTCTCCTCAGGTCCATAGCCCTCCCAGTCAATGAGGTACTGGAGACCCCTACCCCTCCGTCTGGACCGAAGCAGGCGGCGGACGGTGTAAACCAGACCACCTTCGACGAGCCGTGGAGGAGGAGGACAAGGCGCAGCAGGGACCAGCGGACTCCTGGGCACAGGCAGGGGCTGCAGCAGCAATCCGGCTGGGGGCGTGGCAGGACGACTTGTGTTGGTTGCAGATGGGGCAGGCTTGGGACGAATTCCCGTACATCCTTCCTCAGAGAGGGGCACCAGAACCTCTGGGCGAGCAGGTTGTAAGTGCGGGTGGAGCCAGGGTGACAAGCTAGGCGGGAGTCATGTCCCCACTGAACGACCTGGGACCTCAGGTCTTCGGGGACAAAAAGGCGGTCAGCTGGGCAAGTGCTGGGACCTGGCTTGTTACGGAGAGCCGCTCCAGCACCTGTTCCTCAACAGCCCAGGTCAGAGCTGCAACGATGCAGGGACTTGGCAGAATCGACACAGGGTCCTTGGAGGGGGTCAGGAGCGGAGTTAGTAGGTACTGGCCGAGGGAAGTGCGGCGGGCAAGCAGGCAGGTTCGGTGGCAGTCCTCTCCCCACTCCCTGATCACCCCGGTCACCCAGTCGAGCTGAGGGTTGTGCCGCGGAGCCATGGGTAACCCAGGATGAGGGGTTGGCCTGGAGAGGGGAGCAGGTGAAACTGGATAGTTTCTTGATGGTTTCCGGAGGACAGCCATCGACGGGCCGTGACATGAGTGACCGATCCGATAAGTGTCCGTCCAGTGCCCGGGCAGGAATAGGAGGTGTCAAACGGAGGTTCTCCAGTCCCAGTTGGCGTGCCAGCTTGATGTCCAATGTTGGCTTGGGCGCGAGAATCCACCAGAGCAGCCAGGGTGTGAGTTGAGTCAGGGAGGCGGAGGTGAACTTGCAGCAGGGGTTTGCGGTCGGAGGACTGGATGGTCATTGAACTCAACCGTGGACTCCCCTATGCCCGGTGAGCTTCGCCCTTTAAAGGGCAGGTTACCACACGATGTCCATCACCTCCACAATAGAGGCAGAGGTTTGAGGTGGCGTCGCTGGCGCTAGCAGCAGGAGTGAGAGAGGCTCGCCCACTCCATAGGCTCAGACTGATCAAGCTGAACTGGGTGAGTGGCAGTAGATGACAGGAGCCCAGTCGGATCTCTCCGAATGCCGGTAGTAGGTGGACCTTGGCGCCCCTCACGACGACGGCCCTCTGTCGATCCTGACAGTCAGTGCGATGGCTTCATTCAAGAGTGGAAGGCAGTTCGTGGGAGACCAACTCGTCCCTTGATATAGTCAGCCAAACTATGGAAGAACGGTCCACCAACGATGGTGTGTTCCAAGAACTTCGTCTAGCCAGGGTTCGGAAGTCGATGGAATGGTCTGCGACTGTCGTCTGCCTTGTCGAATACTGAACAGTTCACGTGACGCCTCTGCGGTTGGTGAATCCAGGTCAAACACCTTCAGCATCTCCTCGGCAAACGGTCGAAGGTTGCACATGCGGGGGTTTGACGTTCGAACTCTGTTGTTCCCCAGAGTCGAGCTCGCGCCCGTCAGGTGAGTGATGGCATACCCAACCTTAGCCCCCTCCGTGGCGAAGGTCCTTGGCTGCAAGGAGAACTGAAGTCGGCAGCTAGTCAGGAATGGCCGGACCTGGGTAGAATCGCCGTTGAACCGCTCGGGGTTTCCAATCTTGGCTTCGGAGCAGCGGCTGCAATGACCGGGGGTTAACTCGGGGCAGGGCTGGTGGGCAGACTGGCTGGGGTCAGGTTGGTGAGGAGTTGAATGATCATGGCGAGTTGTTGTTGCTGCTGCTGGGACTGCTGCTGGTGCTGCTGGAACTGCTGATGCTGTTGGTGGGCCTGAAGCAGAGAGGTGATGTCGCCGCTCATGCGGCCTAGCTCCTCCTCAGTGTGTTCCAGGCGTAGCATGGCGGTGGGTTGCTCAGGTTCTTCGGTTTCCATGTCCGGGGAAGTGTGCGCTGAGTCCATAATGGTCAGATCTGACTGTCACGGTTCAGACAGACGACAAGAGGACCACAATTGCGTCACACCAGAAAGTTTATTTAAACTTAAGGGGAAAAGGGATGTAGGGAGGAGTGAAGGCTCCAGGGGTTATCCCGTCCGATGTGCTGGGTCTGTGCCTCCCCCAGTGGCAGCGATGCGTCCGATGACGCCGGAGAAGCTGGGGGAGGAAACACAGACACAACGGGGCGGAATGAAACCAGGCAGCAGTACAGTTCAAGGGAATTCCAAAATACGTAGTAGCAAGGCAGAAGGCTGGTCAGAGTTACCGGGATTGAAGAGTTGTCAGGAGTCGTAATGGCAGAAGCAGGTCTGGATCTCCTGAGGCAGAAGAGTATCCAAAAACCAGGCAGGTCCGGGGTCACAAAACCAGGGGTGAGCCAGAAGCGCGAGCAAACAGGTTCGGTTGTGAGCTTTGCAGACGATCTGACACAGGAGAGCTGAAAGACAGGGCTATAAATACTGGGAGAGGTTAGTGGGTAATGCAGCGCAGCTGGCAGAGTAATTAGAGCCGAGCAGAGCAGGGACAGGTGGAGCTAGTTAGGCTGAGTAGAGAGAGAGTGGTGAGCAGAGTGGAAACAACTTAAGGTGGTAACCCAGTGGAGTGAGAGGGCTCATGACAAATTTGCCTTTTATTGCATGACACATAAGTATTTGATCACCTACCAACCAGTAAGAATTCCGGCTCTCACAGACCTGTTAGTTTTTCTTTAAGAAGCCCTCCTGTTCTCCACTCATTACCTGTATTAACTGCACCTGTTTGAACTCGTTACCTGTATAAAAGACACCTGTCCACACACTCAATCAAACAGACTCCAACCTCTCTACAATGGCCAAGACCAGAGAGCTGTGTAAGGACATCAGTGATAAAATTGTAGACCTGCACAAGGCTGGGATGGGCTACAGGACAATAGGCAAGCAGCTTGGTGAGAAGGCAACAACCGTTGGCGCAATTATTAAAAAATGGAAGAAGTTCAAGATGACGGTCAATCACCCTCGGTCTGGGGTTCCAAGGAAGATCTCACCTCGTGGGGCATCAATGATCATGAGGACGGTGAGGGATCAGCCCAGAACTACACGGCAGGACCTGGTCAATGACCTGAAGAGAGCTGGGACCACAGTCTCAAAGAAAACCATTAGTAACACACTATGCCGTCATGGATTAAAATCCTGCAGCGCACGCAAGGTCCCCCTGCTCAAGCCAGCGCATGTCCAGGCCCGTCTGAAGTTTGCTAATGACCATCTGGATGATCCAGAGGAGGAATGGGAGAAGGTCATGTGGTCTGATGAGACAAAAATAGAGCTTTTTGGTCTAAACTCCACTCGCCGTGTTTGGAGGAAGAAGAAGGATGAGTACAACCCCAAGAACACCATCCCAGCTGTGAAGCATGGAGGTGGAAACATCATTCTTTGGGGATGCTTTTCTGCAAAGGGGACAGGACGACTGCACCGTATTGAGGGGAGGATGGATGGGGCCATGTATCGCAAGATCTTGGCCAACAACCTCCTTCCCTCAGTAAGAGCATTGAAGATGGGTCGTGGCTGGAACTTCCAGCATGACAACGACCCGAAACACACAGCCAGGGCAAGTAAGGAGTGGCTCCGTAAGAAGCATCTCAAGGTCCTGGAGTGGCCTAGCCAGTCTCCAGACCTGAACCCAATAGAACATCTTTGGAGGGAGCTGAAAGTCCGTATTGCCCAGCGACAGCCCCGAAACCTGAAGGATCTGGAGAAGGTCTGTATGGAGGAGTGGGCCAAAATCCCTGCTGCAGTGTGTGCAAACCTGGTCAAGACCTACAGGAAACGTATGATCGCTGTAATTGCAAACAAAGGTTTCTGTACCAAATATTAAGTTCTGCTTTTCTGATGTATCAAATACGTATGTCATGCAATAAAATGCAAATTAATTACTTAAAAATCATACAATGTGATTTTCTGGATTTTTGTTTTAGATTCCGTCTCTCACAGTTCCGTCTCTCACTCTCTTATCCAGAGTGACTTACAGTCAGTGAATTCAACTAAGGAAGATAAACAACAACATATCACAGTCATAGCAAGTAAAACGTTTCTGTAACCGAGAATGTTATTGTAGTGAAGGCATGTACTTGCAAATGCATTTTATATTTTGAAATTATAAAATACCTCAATGTCTTTTATTGAAACACAATTGTTTGCAAAAGTATGTTGTCATTTATTTTTATACATTGGTCTTTAGAATACTTTGTATTTGTAACAAGATATATTTTGCCCATCTCTGCCTCCAGGCATGAAGCAGTATGGAGGTGTTGAGTAGAAGTTACTGTATAGAACGTTCAGGGGACCAGGGGTGTGAGGTGAGATTGTAGCCTGGGGAGGGAGCACTCAGGTGGGCTTGGATGTGTCTCACGTCAGCATCTCTGGATGGAGGGTGGAGGGTGGAGGTGTTAACTGGATGTGATGGGACTCCACTGGGGATGTCCTCTTAGCAAAGGCGATAAATGACTCCTGGAGGTGTTTGTGTGTGTTTGTGTGTGTGTGCAGATCGCTTCTGCTGCTGTGGCTGCTATTTGGTCCACTGTCTCCCACATACACACACACACACACACACACACACACACACACACACACACACACACACACACACACACACACACACACACACACACACACACACACACACACACACACACACACACACACACACACACACACACACACACACACACACACACACACACACACACACACACACACACACACACACACACACACACACACACACACACACACACACACACACACACACACACACACAGGAGCCCTGGTGAGGGGAGGATGGCTCATAGTAATGGCTGGGATAGAGTGAATGGAATGGTATCAAACTCATGGAAACCAAGTGTTTGAAACCATTCCATTAATTCCGTTCCAGCAATTACAATGAGCCCGTCCTCCGCAATTAATGTGCCACCAGCCAGCCGTGACTCACACATAACGCCACCCCTCCCACCCCTCCCACCCCCCTCCCCCAACACACACACACACACACTGGGGTTAAAAGCAAACCAAACCTTCGGAGTAAGTAAGACACCTCATGACAAAGTGATCCCTGAGGGAAGGAGTCAGTCTGAGCAGAGCTACATGGGATCAGTGTTAGGTCATAAGCGCTGGGTAATTGCTAATCTCACTTTTAATTGAATCTGGTGGAGTGCAGTGTCTCGTATCAAGGAGAGAGAGGGGAGAGGGGAGTGGGCTGGGCAGTGCAGCGTCAGGGCCATCCAACCTGCCTCAGTCTTCTCCAAACTCAAGATGACATTAAACTCCACAGACGTGATGACGAAGCATAAAGACAATGTCGAGAAACTCTGAACTTTTTAAATGTGTAACTATTTAAATTTCACATGTTAATTTCACATGAAATGTTCACGAGTCAGACGTGTGGTTTTCGGGACACTTTACATGCATTTTTTTTCACTTGAACAGATCACGTGACTAATGTCACGTGGGGAAAACAGACACGTTGTCACGCCCTGGCTCTGGGGACTCTTAAATGTTGAGCCAGGGTGTGGATTTTCTATGTTTAGTTTTCTATGTTTTTTGTTCTAGATCGTTTAGTTCTATGTTGGCCAGGGTGGTTCCCAATCAGAGGCAGCTGTAGCTCGTTGTATCTGATTGGGGACCATACTTAGGCAGCCTGTTGGCACCAGTTCGTTTGTGGGATCTTGTTCCGTAAAGGTTTTTGTTGTGTAACCTCAGGACTTCACGTATCGTTTTGTTGTTTTGTTCGTGTGTTGTGTATCAATAAAAATATACGCTTATCACGCTGCGCCTTGGTTCCACGAGTCATCAGTCAACGTTCGTGACAGAAGATCCCACATAAAGAGGACCAAGCAGCGTGTCCAGGAACAGACAGCCTGGACTTGGGAGGAGATCCTGGACGGGAAGGGATCCTGGACTTGGGAAGAGATTCAGGCCGGAATGGATCCCCGTCCTTGGGAGGAGACTGTGGAGGCGCGCTACAGAGAGGAGCAGCGGCAACGCAGAGGGTACCGGCCGAGGAGGAAGCCCGATAGACAGCCCCAATATTTTTTTTGGGGGGGGCTAAAAGGGTGGTTGGCGGAGCCTAGAGTTAGAGCAGAGCCAACTCCCCGTACTCAGGCTAGGAAGCGTGAGACTGGGCAGGCTCCGTGTTATGCAGAGCCACGTACTGTGCCGCGAGTGTTCCGGCACAGTCCTGTACGTTCGGTGCTAGCACCACGCACGTGTCGTGCTAGGATGGGCATGCAGCTAGGACGGGGTGTGCCGGCTCAACGCTCGTGGCCTCCAGTACGCCTCCTCGGTCCCGTATATCCTGCGCCAGTGCCACGTGCTGTAGCGCCAGTACGAGTGCACAGCCCTGTACGTCCTGTGCTGATGCCTCACACATATTGTGTGGAAATAGGCATTCAGCCAGGACGGGTTGTGTCAGCTCTCCGCTCCAGACCTCCAGTCCGCCTCCACATTCCGGCCCGGCCCATTCCGGCTTCCCGCACCAAGCCAGTGGTGCTTGTTCCCAGTCCAGCCCGGCCTGTTCCTGCTCCCCGCACCAAGCCAATGGTGCATGTTCCCAGTCCAGCCCGGCCTGTTCCTGTCCCTCGCACCAAGGCAGTGGTGCGCGTCGCCAGCCTGGTCCGGCCCGTTCCTGCTCCCCGCACCAAGCCTGTGGTGCGCGTCGCCAGCCCGGTCCGGCCTGTTCCTGACCCTCGCACCAAGCCAGTGGTGCGCGTCGCCAGCCCGGTCCGGCCTGTTCCTGACCCTCGCACCAAGCCAGCGGTGCGCGTCGCCAGCCCGGTCCGGCCTGTTCCTGCTCCTCGCACCAAGCCATTGGTGCGCGTCGCCAGCCCGGTCCGGCCTGTTCCTGCTCCCCGCACCAAGCCAGTGGTGCACGTCGCCAGCCCGGTCCGGCCTGTTCCTGCTCCCCGCACCAAGCCAGTGGTGCGCGTCATCAGCCCGGTCCGGCCTGTTCCTGCCCCTCGCACCAAGCCAGTGGTGCGCGTCACCAGCCCGGTCCGGCCTGTTCCTGCTCCTCGCACCAAGCCAGTGGTGCGCGTCGCCAGCCCGGTCCGGCCTGTTCCTGCTCCCCGCACCAAGCCAGTGGTGCGTGTGTCCAGTCCGGCACGGCCTGTTCCTGCTCCCCGCACCAAGCCAGTGGTGCGCGTCATCAGCCCGGTCCGGCCTGTTCCTGCCCCTCGCACCAAGCCAGTGGTGCGCGTCACCAGCCCGGTCCGGCCTGTTCCTGCTCCTCGCACCAAGCCAGTGGTGCGCGTCGCCAGCCCGGTCCGGCCTGTTCCTGCTCCTCGCACCAAGCCAGTGGTGCGCGTCGCCAGCCCGGTCCGGCCTGTTCCTGCTCCCCGCACCAAGCCAGTGGTGCGTGTGTCCAGTCCGGCACGGCCCGTGCCTGTTCCACCGGTGCCTGGTCCGGCACCGGTCAGCTGCTCCACTCCGGAGTCAGAGCAATCCGCTCCACCGGGGTCCGGTCCAACTCCAGTCAGCGGATCCACTCCGGAGCCAGAGCAATCCGTTCCACCGGTGCCCACCCGGCCCCTACCCTCTTGTGTTTGTGTGGCGCGGTCGCAGTCCGCGCCTTTGGGGTGGGGGGGTACTGTCACGCCCTGGCTCTGGGGACTCTTAAATGTTGGCCAGGGTGGTTCCCAATCAGAGGCAGCTATAGCTCGTTGTCTCTGATTGGGGACCATACTTAGGCAGCCTGTTGGCACCAGTTAGTTTGTGGGATCTTGTTCCGTAAAGGTTTGTGTTGTGTAACCTCAGGACTTCACGTATCGTTTTGTTGTTTTGTTCGTGTGTTGTGTACGAAATAAAATGTACGCTTATCACGCTTCGTCTTGGTTCCACGAGTCATCAGTCAACGTTCGTGACACACGTGTGAAGTTTCAGGTGGATTTTCCCAACATTTCACATGTGATATTATACATTTCATGTGTGCTTTTGTAACTGGTGGGATTAAAACCCTGGTCTCCCACAGGAGATGCCATTCGACCAAGAGGGCTAAAACTCATTTTGAATTTGCGGCCGGGGGCTACCTCATCACGTGACCATGACTGACTCATGTCCTATACACTTTCACATTTGCATTTTCACATTGGTATTGAGTTTATCACATTTATCGCATGATTTGCTGTGATTAACCGCGATTGATCGTAAATTCATAATTTTCAAAAATTGAGCCGTAATTTCTTTTTATACAGAAAGCATTACAAGAATATTGCTGTTTTGATTTTGTCCAAAGTAACGGTTTGCAAAATCAGGTAAATTGATAAACACACTTTCTTTAACCTCAAAATCAACTTGTTTTGACATCACATTGTTGTTTCTAGCTGTTTAGATGATGGATTTGGGATGTTTTCAGTGTATTTTCAACGCTTTTAGAAAATGCCAAAAAAATAAATGGTTCACTAAAATTACAAAAAGTTAAGTTCAGTTAACTGATTAACTCTGACAGCGCTATATTTAACATGATAAATAAGGAGACATGGAGCGCTAGCTTCTCTGTTCTTTTCACTGGGCTTCTTCCAACGCTCTTTGACCAACGTGTAAAGAAGGGAGCGCCTGCAGCAGTAACAATCCGAGTGGATGCGTCAGAAATAGGAAATAATCATTTTGAACACACATTAATTATAATTCTCAGGTAGGCTAAGTTACCTTTTTACAGACTGGCATTACGGAATTTGCAATTCCATATGTGGAAACATTGCTACTGCAACATGTTACCACCTTTTCACATGTGAGGAGAATAACACTTTTTCACCACCAGATGTGCACTTGCAGTTCCACATGTGATTTTCAGATGTTAATGTTTCTTATATTTTAAACAGCACATTTTCACATAGGATTGCTTTTCCCATGGGAACTTGTAATTCCATATGTGAAAGTGAGATATTCACACTGCAAATGTGATGGGGGGGACCGTGCTGGCTCAAAGCGATGTGTGAGCGCACACACACGCACAGCACACTAGACCCACGCTACTGAGACACACTAGCAACAGTAGAACGTCTGAATAATCTCGTCCACAATCATACACTGGCTAACAGATCACTTAAGACACACACAGCCCACCCTCTCCTCCTCCTCCTCCTCCCTCCTCCCTCCTCCTCCCCTCTCCTCCTCCTCCCCTCCCCTCCCCTCCCCTCCCCTCCTCCTCCACTCCTCCTTCTCCTCTTCCTCCTCCTCCTCCTCCTCCTCCTCCTCCTCCCCTCCTCTCCTCCTCCTCCTCCTCCTCCGCTCCTCCTCCTCCTCCTCTCCTCCCTCCTCCTCCTTCTCCTCCTCCTCCCCTCCTCCTCCTCCTCCTCCTCCTCTCTCTCTCTTTTTCTCTCGCTCGCCCACTTTTCTCTCACTCTCGCTTACACGCTTTCTCAATCACTCGCTCTCTCTCGTTCTCTTGATCTGAGCACTTCCTTTGGTAGCGGAGGAGAGCAGAGCAGTGTGTGAGTGTGTGACTGAAGTGTGTGTGTGTGTGTCCAGTGCAGGGATAGAGAGAGAGAGAGAGAGAGAGAGAGAGAGAGAGAGAGAGAGAGAGAGAGAGAGAGAGAGAGAGAGAGAGAGAGAGAGAGAATACCAGCAGAGTGAGAGCCAGCGATCAGTAACAGGACAGAGAGAGAAGAGAGACGACTGAGAGTCCACGACTAACTGTGAGTACTCTTCTCTTCTTTCACATACCTTTTCTTTTCTTCCCTCACTCTCTTTATATACATATATATGATATATATATATGAATTTTATATATATATATATATATATATATATATATATATATATATATATATATATATATATATATATATATATATATATATATATATATATAAATATTACTACTGTACTGCTGTGTTTCTTATGGAGGAATGACACACACTGCACACACACACTGTAGAGCAGGATAGTACTGTACAGAGAAGCAGGAACAATCAAACACACTAGTAATACTAACAGTGATACAGAAATAGCATACCACACATGTACGAAGTGTATGAACTCAGACACACACAAATGTAGACACAAGTCTCTATCACAGCATTTCTTCACACTATTACAGTAGGGCAAAACTGTGCGAAACACAGGCCACATGCGTTTATGTACTCTGCAGCCTACACTGTAACATTACGTTACGTACGCACTGTGTAATCTACATTTTACAGAATGATGTACAGAGTATTTATTTGAGTTGATTTCATGCTTTTTGTTGGAAAAGTATTTTCATGGAAGTTTTAGCTTGGTCATACGTATATACATTTTGACTGAGACATCACTGGACTGTGTGTGTGTGCGTACGTGTGTGTGTGTGTGTGTGTATGTGTGTGTGTGTGTGTGTGTGTGTGTGTGTGTGTACGAGTGTGTACGAGTGTGTAATGTCTGTGATATACCACAGTAAACCAATGTGAAGTGGTCCAACCGCAAGGTCAGAAACAGACACAAGACAAGACCAAGGTACAGGGTCTAGGACCAACAGGAAACCCCATGCAAAAGCAGAATGTTCAATGAATATACAGAGTGTGTGTGTATGTGTGTGTTTGTGTGTACATGTGAGTGCAGGTGCGTGTGCGTGTGTCTGAACGTGAGTCAGTGCATATTTGAGACTTTGTTTCCGGGACTAGATTCTCCAGTCTTACAGTTTCTGAAGAGGCATATTGACTAGTCCTGCATGTTGTATTATTTTTCACATGTGAAACAATCGATATCTCCCACCGGCTACCCTACCCTATCCTACCCTATCCTAACCTATCCCACCCTATCGTACAGTGTGTATCCTTCTCCGTAATGAAGCGAATCATCTGATTTGTGGAATCACCAGTGTAGCACACTGACATCACTGTAAAATGAGATTTATTCATTTCAGCGTTTCGTTTCTCTTTTATAAAAGATACAGGGATGGTGGCGAAGGAGGGAGGGATAAGATGTAGAGTGCAGTGTTGACGCTGAGGATAGCAGAGAGAGAGAGAGAGAGAGAGAGAGAGAGAGAGAGAGAGAGAGAGAGAGAGAGAGAGAGAGAGAGAGAGAGAGAGAGAGAGAGAGAGAGAGAGAGAGAGAGAGAGAGAGAGAGAGAGAGAGAGAGAGAGACAGAGAGAGAGAGAGAGAGAGAGAGAGAGAGAGAGAGAGAGAGACAGCAAGAGAGAGACAGAGAGAGAGAGACAGCGAGAGAGAGACAGCGAGAGAGGGGCGATTATTACCATTCCTGAGGACTTTTTCCAACACTTTTGTGTGTGTATGTGGTACACATATCTAGCGTGACAGTGTGTGCATAGAACATATTTTCTCTGTGTTCAATCCAGTCCATGTGAAAACAATTCTAGTAAATAAAAACAGAATGGAGTTTCTTTGTAGAGCTAAATACATTTAGTCATTTGTCACATTCTCTCTTTCTAGACCAACAGCTCATAGGAAAACGTCCGTGGGCCTTTAGCTTGTCAGCCGGGCCGCGAGTATGCGTACAGAACGTCGGCATAAGTATTTGTCATCAAGAGAGTGTGTTTGTGAGCAGGAGTGTGTGTATCTGTAAGGCGTGTGTGTGTGTGTGTATCTGCCGGAGTGTGTGTATCTGTGGGAGCATTCGGCTGTTTGAGAGTGTGTATGCAGGAGTGTGTGTATCTGTGGGAGCGTTCAGCTGTTTGCGGTGAGAGTGTGTCTGCAGGAGTGTGTGTATCTTTGGGAGCGTTCGGCTGTTTGCGGTGAGAGTGTGTGTGGGCAGGTTGAGGGTAGATTCTGGGCTTACGTCGCCTTCAGAAAGTATTGACAACCCTTTGACTTTTTCCACATTTTGTTGTTAAAGCCTGAATTTTAAATTGATACATTTTGATGTTGTGTCACTGATCTACACACAATACCCCCTAATGTCAAAGTGGAATTATGTTTTTACAAATGTATTACAAATAAAAAGCTGAAATATTTTGGGTCAATAAGTATTCAACCCCTTTGTCATGCCAAGCCTAAATAAGTTCAGTAGTAAAATGTTGCTTAACAAGTCACAATAAGTTGCATGGACTCACTCTGTGTCCAATAATAGTGTTTAACATGATTTTTGAATGACTACCTCATCTCTGTACCCCACACATATAATTATCCGTAAGGTCCCTCAGTCGAGCAGTGAATTCCAAGCACAGATTCAACCACAAAGACCAGGGAGGTTTTCCTATGCCTCGCAAAGAAGGGCACCTATTGGTAGATGGGTAAAAAACAAAACAAAAAGAAAAGCAGACATTGAATATCCCTTTGAGCATAATTACACTTTGGATGGTGTATCAATACACCCAGTCACTACAAAGCAGTGGAGGCTCCTCAGAGGAGGAAGGGGAGGACCCATCCTATTCAGTGAATTTCATAAACATGTAAATGGTGAAACATGAAACAAGTTATCCTTTTTAGATAAAACTATACTAAATATCACCAAATAACTGATTAAAACACACCGTTTTGCAATGAAGGTCTACAGTAGCATCAGCAGCCCTCTCTGGGGTAGAACCATGGTGTAGCCGGAGGACAGCTATTATCCGTCCTCCTCTGGGTACATCGAGTTCAATACATTTACATTTTACATTTTAGTCATTTAGCAGACGCTCTTATCCAGAGCGACTTACAGTTAGTGAGTGCATACATTATGTTTATTTTGATTTTTCATACTGGCCCCTCATACAAAACCTAGTAGGCTCATGGTTCTAGTAATACGGTTTTGAAGTGTCTGTCCTATATAAGAAAGATCAGGAAATATATCTAAGTTATATATATTTTTTTACACGTATTTAACCCCTTATTTTTGTTGGCACAAAACTCCCTCCATGCTTCCATTCATTTGTACGGGTCCCGTGACACTTGTGGCGGGTCGTAGAGCAAAACGGAGAGTCTCCCCTTTCCACACAGTTTGGATGCTACAGATTTTTGGGATGTCTCCTGGTCTGAATGTAGCTCTGCCACTTTCCACTGCAGATTCGGAAGGGCAAATGCGGTGGATTAAGACGCAGCCCATAAAAAAAAAAAAAGCTTAAACTGATGGGTTTTGATAGGGATTTTTTTATTATGTTGGTTAGATTGATGCACCGGTGCATCAATAGACTCTAGGGGAACAACGATAAAAGTGATCATGCTGTTTGTATGTGGCTGCTATGAAAGTGAACTCTGTGTGATCAGGGGTGTATTCATTCTGCGGATTCTGTTTGAAAACATTTCTTAAACGGAACGGGGATAACCCTACCTGAATTTCTCCAATATAAACTCTCATTTGCAACTGTTTTGACTAATACTTACACCCTAGATCAGCTAGATGCAGGCAAGAGTGTGCAAGGCGGTATTGAATGTGACACTGTCTGTCACCTTGATTACTCCAATTTGTCTCGACATGTGCACCTACATTATAAACTTTCATTTGGGGGCGGCAGGTAGCTTAGTGGGTAAGAGCGTTGTGCCAGTAACCGAAAGGTCGCTGGTTCTAATCCCCGAGCCGACTAGGTGAAAAATCGGTCGATGTGCCCTTAAGCAAGGCACTTAACCCTAATTGCTCCTGTAAGTCGCTCTGGATAAGAGCGTCTGCTAAATGACTAAAACATGTAAAAATTTAAAATGTAAAAAATTTGTAGGCTAGGTTGTAGCAACCTCATGAAAATGTGAGTGTTGTGTAGCAGCCTAAACCTATCAATGTTACATTGAGCTGGGTGAATAAAATATGAATGACAGTCATCCAATATGATGTAAAAGAAATAAGGCCATGCTCAAAATAAATAATCCTCCCAAATCTTAAACAGCACCAACCGCCACTGCTACAAAGATACATATACTTAACTCAGTTGCCAAAGATTAAGGAAACCGGTCAGGGATTTCACTATGGTGTTTAATGGCTGTGATAGGAGAAAACTGCGGATGCCAAAGAAATTAACTTTATCTCCTGAATAGAAAGCGTCATGTTTGGGGCAAATCCAACACATCACTGAGTACCACTCTTCATATTTTCAAGTTTGGTGGTGGCTGCATCATGTTATGGGTATGCTTGTCATCGGCAGGGACTAGAGCTAAGCACAGGCAAAATCCTAGAGGAAAACCTGGGTCAGTTTGCTTTCCCACCAGACACTGGGAGACAAGTTCACTTTTCAGCAGGACAGTAACCTAAAACACAAGGCCAAATATACAATGGATTTGCTTACCAAGACGACAATGAATGTTCCTGAGTAGCCTAGTTACAGTTTTGACTTAAATCGGTTTGAAAATCTGTGGCAAGACTTGAAAATGTCTGTCTAGCAATGATCAACAACCAACTTGACAGAGCTTGAAGAATTTCTAAAATAATAATGTGCAAATATTGTACAATCCAGGAGTGCAAAGCTCTCAGTGACTTACCCAGAAAGACTCACGCTGTAATCGCTGCCAAACGTGATTCTAACATGTATTGACTCAAGGGTGTGATTACTTATGTAAATTCGATATTTCAGTATTTCTTTTTCAATAAATTAGCAAACATTTCTACAAACATGTTTTCACTTTGTCATTATAGGTTGCATTGTGTGTAGATGGGTGAAATTATTGTTATTTTTAATCCATTTTGAATTCAGGCAGTAACAAAACAAAATGCGGAATAAGTCAAGGGGTGTGAATACTTTCTGAAGGCGCTGTATCTGGGAAGCGTGGTAGACAGGGTCTCTGAAGCTTATGCAGGCATTTTCTCTGTAGGCCTATTTCTCAGATTTTCGCTGTATTTCTCAGCATTTGACTGTATTCTTTGTAGACGTACATAACAAGGATTTTCTATATGGAGCTACAGAGACTGTGTAATGTGAGTTTGAGGTTTGGAAATGATAGCTTGTGAAGATATCTTTTTAGTTTTCATCTGTTCCAGGTAGTTTGTGTGTGTGTGTGTGTGGTGTGTGTGTGTGTGTGTGTGTGTGTGTGTGTGTGTCTGTGTGTGTGTGTGTGTGTGTGTGTGTGTGTGTGTGTGTGTGTGTGTGTGTGTGTGTGTGTGAGAGAGAGAGAGAGAGAGGGGATGAGAAAGTGTTTGCCTGTCTCAGTGAGGACAGTAACAATAGGAGCCATATCCCCTGGAGGCCCTTACTTTAGACAGGAAGCTATACAAAGGCTTTAGGGATTTAGTGTGTGCGTGTGTGTGTGTGTGTTGGATGCTATCTAACAGAACATTGCAGTAGAATGTTACGTAGCCTGTAATTGGAGAAAAGACAGATTGTTCTAAGCAGAGAGAGGACTGGAATTAGACTACGTAAAATGTTTGCGTAAAATGCCTCTGACGTTATTGCATGCAATTGCATCCATTTGCGTCATTCTGAAATAAACCCCAAATCCCCCCACATATCAAACACTTCGTATAATTAATTATTTATTGAATATTTTTAATTAAACATTTAATCCATCTAAGTAACCGATTAGACAGATTATAAACGGGCTGCTTATACAGTATAGATCCCGAGTGGCGCAGTGGCCTAAGGCACTGCATCGCAGTGCTAGCTGTGCCACTAGAGATCCTGGTTTGCGACAGGGAGACCCATGGGGCGGCACACAATTGACCCAGCGTCGTCCAGGGTAGGGGAGGGTTTTGCCGGCAGGGATGTTCTTGTCCCATCGCGCACTAGCGACTCCTGTGGCGGGCCGGGCGCAGTGCACGCTGACTCTGTCGCCAGGTGTACGGTGTTTCCTCCGACACATTGGTGCGGCTGGCTTCCGGGTTAAGCGGGCACTGTGTCAAAAAGCAGTGCGGCTCGGTTGGGTTGTGTTTCGGAGGACGCACGACTCTCGACCTTCGCCTCTCCCATGTCCGTACGGGAGTTGCAGCGATGGGACAAGACTGTAACTACCAATTGGATACAACGAAATTGGGGAGAAAAAGGGGGTAAAAAAACAGTATATATATATATATATATATATATATATATATATATATATATATATATATATATATATATATATATACTGTATATATACAGTCCCAGTGGACACACCTACTCATTCAAGGGTTTTTCTTTATTTTTACTGTTTTCTACATTGTAGAATAATAGTGAAGACATCAAACCTATGAAATAACACATATGGAATCATGTAGTAACCAAAAAAGTGTTAAAGAAATATATATATATTTTGAGATTCTTCAAAGTAGCCACCATTTGCCTTAATGACAGCTTTGCACACTCTTGGCATTCTCTCAACCAGCTTCACCTGGAATGCTTTTCCAACAGTCTTGAAGGAGTTCCCTCATATGCTGAGCCCTTCTTGGCTGCTTTTCCTTCACTCTGTGGTTCAACTCATCCCAAACCATCTCAGTTGGGTTGAGGTTGGGTGATTGTGGAGGCCAGGTCATCTGATGCAGCACTCCATCACCCTCCTTCTTGGTTAAATAGCCATTACACAGCCTGGAGGTGAGTTGGGTCATTGTTCTGTTGAAAAACAAATGATAAGCGCAAGCGCAAACCAGATGGGATGGCGTGTCACTGCAGAATGCTGTGGTAGCCATGCTGGTTAAGTGTGCCTTGAATTCTAAATAAATCACCAACAGTGTCACCAGCAAAGCACCCCCACACCATCACACCTCCTCTTCCATGCTTCACGGTGGGAACCACACATGAGGAGATCATTCGTTCACCTACTCTGCGTCACACAAAGACATGGCAGTTGGAAACAAAAATCTCCAATTTGGACTCATCAGACCAAAGGACAGATTTCCACCTGTCTAATGTCCATTGCTCGTGTTTCTTGGACCAAGCAAGTCTCTTCTTATTATTTTTGGTGTCCTTTAGTAGTGGTTTCTTTGCAGCAATTCGACCATGAAGGCCTGATTCACGCAGATTCCTCTGAACAGTTGAAATTGAGATGTGTCTGTTACTTGAACTCTGTGAAGCATTTATTTGGGCTGCAATTTCTGAGGCTGGTAACTCTAATGAACTTATCCTCTGTAGCAGAGGTAACTCTGGATCTTCCTTTCCTGTGGCGGTCCTCATGAGAACCAGTTTCATCAAAGCGCTTGATGGTTTTTGAGACTGCACTTGAAGAAACTTTCAAAGTTCTTGAAATGTTCCGGATTGACTGACCTTCATGTCTTAAAGTAATGATGGACTGTTGTTTCTCTTTGCTTAATTGAGCTGTTCTTGCCATAATATGGATTTGGTCTTATACCAAATAGGGTATCTTCTGTATACCACCCCTACCTATGTTTAGTTTTTTACTATTTTATGTATCTTTATTTTTGTTATCTTTATTATTTTATAGTAGATCAGCTTTAATACTGCAGATAGATTGGAAATTCCATCAATGTAATTGTCGACATCACTTCCAATCTCCCATATGTTTTTTTCTCTCACAAATATATATATATATATATATATATTACATATACATACATATATATATACATATACATACATATACACATACATATAAATACATATACATACATATATATACATATACCTTTAAAAAAAAAAATATTTCCCTTCATTACATTTTCGGTCTCCACCACCCCTTCCCTATTTGGAGTAAACTAGTGAACAACAATGCTTAGGCCTCTACCTTCAGCTTATACAGTTGAAGTCGGAAATGTACATACACTTAGGTTGGAGGCATTAAAACTAGTTTTTCAACCACTCCACACATTTCTTGTTAACAAACTATAGTTTTGGCAAGTCGGGTAGGACATCTACTTTGTGCATGACACAAGTAATTTTTCCAACAATTGTTTACAGACAGATTATTTCACTTATAATTCACTGTATCACAATTCCAGTGGGTCAGAAGTTTATATACACTAAGTTGACTGTGCCTTTAAACAGCTTTGAAAATTCCAGAAAATGATGTCATGGCTTCAGAAGCTTCTGATAGGCTAATTGACATAATTTGAGTCAATTGGAGGTGTACCTGTGGATGTATTTCAAGGCCTACCTTTAAACTCAGTGCCTCTTTGCTTGACATCATGGGAAAATCAAAAGAAATCAGCCAAGACCTCAGAAAAAGAATTGCAGACCCCCACAAGTCTGGTTCATCCTTGGGAGAAATTTATAAACACCTGAAGGTACCACGTTCATCTGTACAAACAAAAGTATGCAAGTATAAACACCATGGGACCATGCATCCGTCATACCGCTCAGAAAGGAGACGCGTTCTGTCTCCTAGAGATGAACGTACTTTGGTGCGAAAAGTGCAAATCAATCCCAGAACAACAGCAAAGGACATTGTGAAGATGCTGGAGGAAAATGAGTCCTATATCAACATAACCTGAAAGGCCGCTCAGCAAGGAAGAAGCCACTGCTCCAAAACCGCCATAAAAAAGCCAGACCACGGTTTGCAACTGCACATTGGGACAAAGATCATACTTTTTGGGGAAATTTCCTCTGGTCTGATGAAACAAAAATATAACTGTTTGGCCATAATGACCATCGTTATGTTTGGAGGAAGAGGGGGGACGCTTGCAAGCCGAAGAACACCATCCCAGCCGTGAAGCACAGGGGTACCAGCATCATGCTGTGGGGGTGCTTTGCTGCAGGAGGGACTGGTGCACTTCACAAAATAGATGGCATCATGAGGAAGGAAAATTATGTGGATATATTGATGCAACATCTCAAGACATCAGTCAGGCAGTTAAAGCTTGGTCGCAAATGGGTCTTCCAAATGGACAATGACCCCAAGCATACTTCCAAAGTTGTGGCAAAATGGCTTAAGGACAACAAAGTCAAGGTATTGGAGTGGCCATAACAAATCCCTGACCTCAATCTTATAGAAAATATGTGGGCAGAACTGAAAAAGCGTGTGCGAGCAAGGAGGCCTACGAACCTGACTCAGTTACACCAGCTCTGTCAGGAGGAATGGGCCAAAATTCACCCAACATATTGTGGGAAGCTTGTGGAAGGCTACCTGAAATGTTTGACCCAAGTTAAACAATTTAAAGGCAATGCTACCAAATACTAATTGGGTGTATGTAAACTTCTGACCCACTGGGAATGTGATTAAATAAATAAAAGCTGAAATAAATAATTATCTCTACTATTATTCTGACATTTCACATTTTTGAAATAAAGTGGTGAGCCTAACTGACCTAAGACAGGGAATTTTTTACTAGGATTAAATGTCAGGAATTGTGAAAAACTGAGTTTAAATGTATTTAGCTAAGGTGTATGTAAACTTCCGCCTTCAACTGTACTTATTATGGACACAGTATGCTTTACATCAGTTATCTTCTTGTTATTAGTTGTTGTTAGTTGTTATTAGTCCCATCCTTCATCTCCATTCAACACCTCCCATCTATCTCCTATCATCTACCTTCCATATTGGATTTTTATTTGCCATATATTTTTCAACTGTACTGTGATGTTTCACAAAGTTCTGAACCCTTCTATTCTCATTGTTTCTACAGATTGGTAAATAGAAAATATTTTTTTTTGTTAAAAGTATTATTGTATTATTGATCGATTGACTATGACTTTTCAGATCACCCAGTAGTGCTATCTGCAGGGTTAGCTCCAGGTTACTATTGCAATCCTGCAGCCATTCCTGGAACTGTGACCAAAAACAAGCTACAAATGGACAGTACCAAAACAAATGATCTAATGATTCTGTCTCTTCGCAGCAAAATCTGCAGAGCTGGGAAGATTGTATCCCCCATATAAATAACATTCTATTGGTAGCAAGAATGTTGTATAATCATTTAAATTAAACAATTCAAAGTTTTGAATCCGGGGTCGTTTTGCGTATCAGTTCATAAACACTATGTCATGGAATCGGTATGTCAAAAATCTCTTCCCAACTATTTTGCAATCTATATGGGACTGCTGTCAATCCTTTGGTCCTTAAATGAAACTGGTATACTTTTTTATTTATCACAATTTTCTTTAACCAATTTTGTTATTTAATGCAGGGCCGACAGACAAGTTCCTTACTTTTTCCCCCTTCCACTTTCCTCTTCCATTTTTGCGGTAAGGCTGCAATTATTTAGTTGTCATTTTGGGTAGAGCAGACATTTCCATATGTTTTTGTTAGCTGCATGTCCGACATAACTCCACCAGTCCTACCGATGATATCATTTACTAAGATTGTACCTTTTATAAACATATTTTCAAAAAATAATGTTTTTTTTTATCAATTATTATATTTGAGTTTAACCACAATATTGGTTGCATTATTTGTTCTGTCATTTCTGGAGGATTAAATTGAAATTGCAACCAACTTTCTATGGCTTGTTTTAGAAATAGTGATATTTGGGATATTATTTCCTTTTCAAATAACTGAAAGTGAGAGTTTGTAATCTGAATAAAGGGAAAAAGGCCATTCTTGAACATTGGATGAGACAATCTTACTAATTTGCTAGAGAACCAGTTTGGATTTAAGTATAACTTTTGTATGACTGAAGCTTTTAGTGATAGGTGTAATGCTTTGATATTTAATCATTTCTGTCCTCCGAATTCATATTCAGTTTATAAATAGGCCCGTTTAATTTAGTTTGGCTTGCCATTCCAAATAAAATTGAATATTTGTTGTTTGTTCGCTAGGCCAATAAGCAAATAGGTTAACAGGGATAATACTAAAGAGTTAAGCAGGGTGATTTTTCCACAAATAGACAGGTATTTACCTTTCCATGGTAGCAATATCTTATCTATTTCTGCTAACTTTCTATAAAAATGTATTGGAGTGAGATCATTTATTTCTTTTGGGATATGTATTCCGAGTATATCCACATCACCATCAGACCATTTTATTGGTAAACTACATTGTAATGTAAAGATTGTATTTTTTTGTGATACAATACGTAATATAGTACATTTATCATAATTTGGTTGTAATCCAGAGAGGTTAGAAAAGTTATCTAGATCCTCTATGAGGCTGTGGAGGGATTCAAGTTGTTGATCTAAAAGAAAACATGAATCATAAGCGTACAATGACACCTTTGTTTTTAAGCCCTGGATTCCTAATCCCTTGATATTATTGTTGGATCTGATTTTAATAGCTAATGGCCATAATCAATAGATATGCCGATGGTGGACAACCTTGTTTTATTCCTCTTGACAGTTTAAAACCTTTGGAGAAATAGCCATTATTTACTATTTTACACCTAGGGTTACTATACGTGATTTTAACCCATTTTGTAAGAGATTCATATATATAATGCATATATAATCTCCAGTCGTACTTTATCAAATGCCTTTTCAAAGTCTGCTATGAATAGTAGGCCTGGTTTCCCAGATTTTTCATAGTGTTCTATTGTTTCCAGTACTTGCCTTATATTATCTCCAATGTATCTTCCATGTAAAAAACATGTCTGATTAGAATGAATAATGTCCGACAATACCTTTTTAATTCTATGCGCTATACATTTTGCTAGAATGTATACCACCCCTACCTTGTCACAACACAACTGATTAGCACAAACACATTAAGGAAAGAAATTCCACAAATTAACTTTTACCAAGGCACACCTGTTAATTGAAATGCATTCTAGATGACTACCTCATGAAGCTGGTTGAGAGAATGCCAATAGTGTGCAACGCTGTCATCAAGGCAAAGGGTGGCTACTTTGAAGAATCTCAAATATAAAATATATTTAGATTTCTTTAACACTTTTTTTGGTTACTACATGATTCCATATGTGTTATTTCATAGTTTTGATGTCTTAACTATTATTCTACAATGTAGAAAATAGCAAAAATAAAGAAAAACCCTGGAATGAGTAGGTGTGTCCAAACTTTTGACTGGTACTGAATATATATATATATATATATATATATATATATATATATATATATATATATATATATATATATATATATATATATATTCCCACAATGATAGCTGGACTCTCCAGCTGACTAAACCCTACAGTCCCTTATTGTTGTAGACTTTACATTATGTATTATATCTTAATTTGAATCTCCAAAAATATGATGTTTTATTTTGTGCATCAGCAACATCCAACAACATGCAGCTTTACTCTTTACTACATAAAGTTCAGGTAGACAGGGTTCTTCTATTTATTCATTAGTCTTGACTGTTGTATTCTATTCTTCTATAAGAATATGTAGAAAGCTCGGTTCACCTTCACCATAATCTACCCAGAGAAAGAGAGCGAGAGAGCGAGAGAGGGAGAGAGAGATATTTGAGAAGGAGATTGTTGCTTTATCAGAGTGTGGCTGTACATAATAGTGTGTCCCAAATGGCACCCTATTCCCCTATATAGTGCACCGCTTTTGCAGTTCAAGATACAGGGAAGTAGTGTATTAAATAGGGAATAGGGTGCCATTTAAGATGCGGACAAACAGTATGGTTACCTGCCTGTCTGTCTGTATTGAGAGGAGAGAGATGAAGCTGTATTCACAGGCTCTATTGAATGGCTTTAGAGGGAGGAGAGAGAAGGTTAAGACAGCTGAGTGTACACTGAGATTTACATGTGAACGAGGTGTTAACAGCATTATCACAATCCTGAGAGAAAGCTCCTTTCCTCAGCACAGGTGTTTGTGTTTGTTTGTGTGTGTGTGTGTGTGTGTGTGTGTGTGTGTGTGTGTGTGTGTGTGTGTGTGTGTGTGTGTGTGTGTGCGCGGGTGTGTGTGCCAGACCCACACCACAACCCGGACCTGTGATACCTAGAGGGAAATCTTACTTGAGTACGAGGGATCCCAAAAAGGAGGTGGTGTGTGTGTGTGTGACGTTCCACTCATTGTCTGGGTGTGTAGACAATGATTAGAACAGAACTCAGATTTCTATTCTATAATTGTCTCTGTTCCAATTCTGAGTGTTTTATTGTGGAATTCTCAGGTTTGTTGGTTCAGAGCACCACCCAGCTAGCGCATAACGTTCTCAGAACCATATTTTCTTAGAGTTGGTGAGAGCGTGGTTGTCCTATAGTTATTTTGCATACAACCTTCCCACAACTTTCTGGGAATGGTGCAGGATAGTTGCTTGGCTTTGGAACGTTCTCAGCACATTTAAGGAACGACAGAATAACGTTATTTTCTTGGTATTTAATTACTTTAATAGAACGTGTCCTGAAAGTTTAAACATGGTTACATTTAATTTCAATTTTGGTAATGTTCTATTAATGTTCTCCAACTGGTTTGACATTGGGAATGTTCTCAAATAGTTCAGAGAATGTCAAGAAACAACATTTTTCTGTGGGAATTTCAGTACTTCAGCATAACGTTTCCTACAGGTTTCCTCATGGTTCTATTCATAGTCATGTTCTCACACTGTTCCGAGAACATTAATAAGAAACAACATTGTTCTTCCGTTCTCAGAATGTAAAAAAAAAGTTCAGTTTTAATGGTCAGGAAACGTATGACTTCGTTTCCAGAAGTAATGGGAAACCAAAAACGTGCATTCCCACAACTTCCAAGGAACCAAATATGCTAGCTGGGTATGTCGTACATGGTGATAACCTGACTTCTCCTTGGCCATCCCTGTCACACTGAGTGTACAAAACATTAGAAACACCTTACTAATATTGAGTTGTACCCCCTTTTGCCCTCAGAATTCGTCGGGGCATGGACTCTACAAGGTGTCGAAAGCGTTCCACAGCGATGCTGGACTCCAATGCTTCCCACAGTTGTGTCAAGTTGTCTAGATTTCCATTGGGTGGTGGACCATTCTTAATACACACGGGAAACTGTTGATGGTGAAAAACCCAGCAGCATTGCAGTTCTTGGCACACTCAAACCGGTGTGCCTGGCAACTTCTACCATACCCCGTTCAAAGGCACTTCCATCTTTTGTCTTGCCCATTCACCCTCTGAATGGCACACATACACAATCCATGTCTCATTTGTCTCAAGGCTTAAAAATCCTTCTTTAACCTGTCTCCTCCCTTTCATCTACACTGATTGAAGTGGATTTAACAGGTGAGTGACATCAATAAGGGATCATAGCTTTCACCTAGTCAGGTGTCATGGAAAGAGCAGGTGTTCCTAATGTTTTATGCACTCAGTGTATTTGAGAGAGAGCGAGCGAGAGAGAGACAGAGAGCGAGCGAGCGAGCGAGCGAGCGAGAGAGAGAGAGAGAGAGAGAGCGAGAGAGAGACAGAGAGCGAGAGAGAGAGAGAGAGACAGAGAGAGAGAGAGAGAGAGAGAGAGAGAGAGAGACTTCTGAAGGATCACTTGATTATGTTCAATTGAGAGCTTTCTCCCCTCAGACTTACTTATACAATGTAGAAAATAGTAAAAATAAAGAAAAACCCTTGAATGAGTAGGTGTGTCCAAACTTTTGACTGGAAGTGTAAATATATATACATTTGCAAAAATTTTACCAAACCTGTTTTCGCTTTGTCATTTTGGGGTATTGTGCGTAGATTGATGAGATTTTTTTATTTATTTCATCAATTTTAAAATAAGTATGTAACGTAAGAAAATGTGGAAAAACTGAAGGGGTGTGAATACTTTCCAAATGCACTGTATGTGTATTTCGGTGGTCCTCTGTAGCTCAGCTGGTAGAGCACGGCGCTTGTAACGCCAAGGTAGTGGGTTCGATCACCGGGACCACCCATACACAAAATGTATGCATGCATGACTGTAAGTCGCTTTGGATAAAAGCGTCTGCTAAATGGCTTATTATTATTTTAACACAATAATAGTTTAACTGAAGACGTTTAAGCTGCCTATCAAGCATTGTTTTTGCGACCAGTGGACAGCCAGTAAAGCCTGTGGAATAAAAATTGGATGGAGTTCCTGGTATTTTGCTCCATACTGTCAAAAACTAGTTTAATTTAAGAAGACCACGAGTCACTGGTGTAGAGAGGAGTAGGCAGGAGGCAGTCACAGGTTTAGAACTACTGAATTTATTTAAGCACCATAGATCAAAGCGGGACGAAACCCAAACACTGTTGTGCTCAAAATATAACTTCATGAACAAAAAGGCACAGGGCGAACCCAAAATGCAATAGTAGGTGAGATTCCTATCAGGAAACAAGTAACATCTACAATGACCGACAAAGACAAATGATCGTGGTCAAAAGTTTTGAGAATGACACAAATACTAATTTCTGCTGCCTCAGTTTTGATGACGGCAATTTTTATATACTCCAGAATGTCATGAAGAGTGATCAGATGAATTGCAATTAATTGCAAAGTCCCTCTTTGCCATGAAAATGAACTTAATCCCCAGAAAACATTTCCACTGCATTTCAGCCTTGCCACAAAAGGAACAGCTGCCATCATGTCAGTGATTCTCTCGTTAACACAGGTGAGAGTGTTGACGAGGACAAGGCTGGAGATCACTCTGTCATGCTGATTGAGTTAGAATAACAGACTGGAAGCATTAAAAGGAGGGTGGTGCTTGAAATCATTGTTCTTCCTCTGTTAACCATGGTTACCTGCAAGGAAACACGTGCCGTCATCATTGCTTTGCACAAAAAGGGCTTCACAGGCAAGGATATTGCTGCTAGTAAGATTGCACTTAAATCAACCATTTATCGGATCATCAAGAACTTCAAGGAGAGAGGTTCAATTTTTGTGGAGAAGGCGTCAGGGCGCCCAAGAAAGTCCAGCAGGCACCAGGACCGTCTCCTAAAGTTGATTCAGCTGCAGGATAGGGGCACCACCAGTGCAGAGCTTGCTCAGGAATGGCAGCAGGCAGGTGTGAGTGCATCTGCACGCACAGTGAGGCGAAGACTTTTGGAGGATGGCCTGGTGTCAAGAAGGACAGCAAAGAAACCTCTCCAGGAAAAACATCAGGGAGAGACTGATATTTTGCAAAAGGTACAGGGATTGGACTGCTGAGGACTGGGGTAAAGTCATTTTCTCTGATGAATCCCCTTTCCGATTGTTTGGGGCATCCTGAAAACACCTTGTCCGGAGAAGACAAGGTGAGCGCTACCATCAGTCCTGTGTCATGCCAACAGTAAAGCATCCTGAGACCATTCATGTGTGGGGTTGCTTCTCAGCCAAGGGAGTGGGCTCTCTCACAATTTTGCCTAAGAACACAGCCATGAATAAAGAATGGTAACAACACATCCTGCGAGAGCAACTTCTCCCAACCATCCAAGAACAGTTTGGTGACGACCAATGCCTTTTCTAGCATGATGGAGCACCTTGCCATAAAGCAAAAGTGATAACTAAGTGGCTCGGGGAACAAATCATCTACATTTTGGGTCCATGGCCAGGAAACCCCCCAGACCTTAATCCCATTGAGAACTTGTGGTCGATCCTCAAGAGGCAGGTGGACAAACAAAAACCCACAAATTCTGACAAACTCCAAGCATTGATTATGCAAGAATGGGCTGCCATCAGTCAGGATGTGGCCCAGAAGTTAATTGACAGCATGCCAGGGTGGATTGCAGAGGTCTTGAAAAAGAAGGGTCAACACTGCAAATATTGACTCTTTGCATAAACTTAATGTAATTGTCAATAAAAGCTTTTGACACTAACGGAATGCTTGTAATTATACTTCAGTATACCATCTGACAAAAATATCTCATAACACTGAAGCAGCAAACTTTGTGAAGACCAATACTTGTGTCATTCTCAAAACTTTTAACCACGACTGTATACAGTGATAGAGTAGGGATTGGAACCAGGTGTGTGTAATGATGACGAGACAAGTCCGGGGTTGATGAGTGAAGGGCGTTTGCCAGCAGTAGGTTTGGCAGCAGCTAGAAGGCCTGCGACGCCTGAGCTGGACAGGAGGGGGAGCCAAAGCGAAGAATGGTGTGACACGAGTGGGCTTTTATTGCTCAATCTAATTTGTGCTGATAAAAATTTAAAAAATCCATAGCTGTCAAGGCGTCAGTGTAATGCGGTAGGACGAAGTCAGGCGCAGGACACAGAGCTAATCGGAAAACGTACTTTACTCGTAGGTATCTTAAAGAACATACCTCCACACAGGGAGGAACAAACCCGCTCACAGACGACAACCAAAACATGGACAAACACGCACAACACACCGTGTGAGCCAGAGGGTTAAATAGGGAAGACTAATGGGGAAGCGCTAATGGACATATGCTCAAACTTGCACACTTTTAATAGACTTAAACAGCTGCAAATTATCGAGATATCAAAGTGTCACCAACAAAAACGTAAACAATTGGCCTATAACAAATGCAGCATTTGGCATTCATTTTTCACATGCAAATAGCACTTTTCGGTAGTGCTCAAAGAATGCCATTCTATGAGAGCAGCATTTCTCAAAGCAATAAGTCCAATCTGTCGGCCATGACAACAAAATCATAAACAACAGAGTAGGCTAAGAAGTCCATATTTTGGGGGTTATGCTCAGGTAAAACAATTTGGCTAATCTATATTTCCAAGTCCTATTCTTGAAGATCAATGGGTATTCAATTAATTGGAATGACTGGAAATCTGGCAGACTGTTTGTTTTATGTAAAGATATAGGCTATTATTATCTGTAGTAGAAAGCAATTGGTTAGAAGAAGCCTACATAACCATCCCATAAGGTAAAATGCAACATCCATTTGCAATAGATGTTGTTCAATTGGTATTATACATTTTTTGTCTTCTTCTAATGCAGTGTTTTCCCAAACTCGGTTCTCGAGACCCCAAGGTGTGCACGTTTAGATTTTTGCCCTAACACCACACAGCTGATTCAAATGATCAAAGCTTGATCAATAGTTTATTATTTGAATCAGCTGTGTAGTGCTTGGGCAAAAAACAAAATGTGCACCCCTAGGGTTCCCGAGGACAGTGTTTGGGAAACCCTGTCTAATGCCTCTCAAGGGGAAAGTAATCTGAAAGTAACTGAGAGTAATCAGATTACGTTACTGGTTTTGGGTAATTCAAAAGTTACGATACCGTTTACAATTTTGGACAGGTAACTAGTAACTGTAAATGATTACATTTAGAAAGTAACCTACCTAACCCTGCACACACACACACACACACACACACACACACACACACACACACACACACACACACACACACACACACACACACACACACACACACACACACACACACACACACACACACACACACACACACACACACACACACACACACACACACACACACACACACACACACACACACACACACACACACACACACACACACACACACACACACACACACACACACACACACACACACACACACACACACACACACACACACACACACACACACACACACACACACACACACACACACACACACACACACACACACACACACACACACACACACACACACACACACACACACACACACACACACACACACACACACACACACACACACACACACACACACACACACACACACACACACACACACACACACACACACACACACACACACACACACACACACACACACACACACACACACACACACACACACACACCCTTCTCACAAGTTTTCACTGTCTCATTCTTTTGCAGTGTCTTTCCCTCAGAAAGAGCTACAAAGAGAGAAAGACAAGAGGAGAGAGAGAGAGAGAGAGAGAGGGGGGGAGCGAGAGAGAGAAAGAGAGAGAGAATCTTGTTCAGGGTGAAGCTCATTGCAGCAATGAGGACAGCTGTGTGTCTTCTGTGCCGTGAGTACCAAACCTCTGTCGCTCTACTCTGAGTACCGAACCTCTCCCTCTCTGCTCTGAGTACTGAACCGCTCTCTCTCTACTCTGAGTACCGAACCTTTCTCTCTCTACTCTGAGTACCGAACCTCTCTATCTCTACTCTGAGTACCGAACCTCTCTCTTTCTACTCTGAGTACCGAACCTCTCTCTCTCTACTTTGAGTGCAGAACCGCTCTCTCTCTCCTCCCCTCTTTATTGTCTTCCTCTCTTTCTCTCCCCCCCCCCCCCTCTTTTCAGGTGGGTCTGTAGCAGCCAATGAGTGCATGATTCAGGTTGCCCGGAGTAACAGCTGTCACCCGGTTCCAGTGTAAATCTTGCTCTTTGTGCACCTCCGTTGGCACGGCGATCAGACTCAACAACAACACCGCCCGCCCGCTGGTTCACACACATGCACACACGTACACACACGCACACACATTACGTCACCTGACGACATGATTTTTCAGTAATTTGTAAAAGCTCTGGTTGTTCAGTCATTCACACAGAGAGAAGTTCTGAGGGATTCTGTACTAAATTAAAACGGACAGTGACACACCTGCATCTCTGAGACAGCAACGTTGTACATGATCAAAACGTACAGGGTCCAAAACAAAATGCAGAAATACAATGACAGTGTATACAGTAGCAGATCTCTCTCTCCAGTAGTTGAATCTTCAGACAAGGAGTAGATATTAGTATTTGGTATCAAAAACAAAGAGGACACAATAGCTAACCCCCCAACCCCCCTCAGCAAACAGTGGTACAGTGAAAACCCAAAGCCATGCTGGTGCACAGACAGAGACAGAGAGACGATGGCTACTGGAGCCTCACAGACAATGGACTGCTAATCTGACTGTTCCCCTCGAGAGAGAGAGAGAGAGAGAGAGAGAGAGAGAGAGAGAGAGAGAGAGAGAGAGAGAGAGAGAGAGAGAGAGAGAGAGAGAGAGAGAGGAGCTTATCCCACATAACGTTTGATGTGGGATTTCTGTGTGGGCTATCCTCTACCGTTCAACCTCTCCCTGCTTCTCTCTCTCTCTCTCTCTCTCTCTCTCTCTTTCTCTCTCGCTCTCTCGCTCTCTCTCTCTATCTCTCTCTCGCTCTCTCTCCAGCTCTCAATCCATTTTTCTCCTCCTTCCCGCTCATTCACGGCTGTTTCGTCCTACCTCTCCACCACTCCACCCTTTCACCCTCAACCTCTTTATTCTTCCTCTGCCCATCCTCTCCTCCACCTCTCTATCCATTTATCATTTGACTCCTTCACTCTCCATCCTCTTCACCACGCTATCCCCATCTACTCCCTCCTCCCCTCCCTCCATCCCCCTCTCTCCGCGGTCTGATTTGCGTCGCTCGGCGGCGGCAGCGGGCATTTGACAGGCCTGCTGTGGGAAGATAGCGCCATTGAATAAGAGCCCCCAGGGGGAGTGTAAAAACGGGTGAAGTGGTATTAGCTGGTGAAAGGGTTGGCACAGGCGACACTGAGGAGGAGCAGACTGAACCAGGCACACAGCTTATACCCGTCTGTTACAGTAATGCCAACCAGCCTGGTTTTACCACCCCGGACTGGACCGGACAGACGGACAGAAGAGAGGAGGAGATAGGATAGGAGAGGCGAGGAGAAGGTAAAAGAGAGGATGAGAAGAGAATAGGAGAGAGGAGGAGAGGAGAGGAAAGAATACCTGTGAAAATATTCTACAACAAAGCAAACTGCTACAAAACAGAAGATCAATAGAACTCGTATTGATTCCTTTCATGGACACTAAACAATGTAGAGGGTATTGATATGTGTCCTGTTGAGAGGGCACAGTCTAGCTCCAGTCAGGACTATGGCTCAAGGTCAGGGGTTAGAGGTTAGAGGTCAGGGTGTAAATGATTGGCCCCTGGTAGGTTGGCATCCTTCTGCGCGGCAGGTCCGGGGCCAGAGTCCCATCAGTCTTTGGTTGCGTACCAAATGGCACCCCATTCCCTATAGTGCACTACTTTTGACCAGGGTTGACCAAAAGTAGTGCACTATATAGGGTATAGGGTGACATTTGGGAAGCACTCGTTGGGAACTGCTAGGTGAAACGTTTGTTTGGGTGACAGCCACCTTCCTTCCCTCTGACATAATGTCCTGACCTAAAATCTCTAGAGGCAGAGAAAGTCACGAGGCCCAGCCACTCTGTTATACAATGCTAGAGCTATATATAGACTGGAGAGGAGGAGGGGAGAGGAGAGGAGAGAAAGATAGGAGGAGAGAGGAGAAAGGGGAGGAGACGGGGAGGAGAGAGGAGAGGAAGAAATGGGAAGGGGATGAGAGGAAAGGAGATAAGAGGACAGAAGGGTAGGGGAGGGAATGGCGTCGTCCAGGGTAGGGGAGGGAATGGCGTCGTCCAGGGTAGGGGAGGGAATGGCGTCGTCCAGGGTAGGGGAGGGAATGGCGTCGTCCCAGGGTAGGGGAGGGAATGGCGTCGTCCAGGGTAGGGAGGGAATGGCGTCGTCCAGGGTAGGGGAGGGAATGGCGTCGTCCAGGGTATGGGAGGGAATGGCGTCGTCCAGGGTAGGGGAGGGAATGGCGACGTCCAGGGTAGGAGAGGGAATGGCGTCGTCCAGGGTAGGGGAGGGAATGGCGTCGTCCAGGGTAGGGGAGGGAATGGCGTCGTCCAGGGTAGGGGAGGGAATGGCGTCGTCCAGGGTAGGGGAGGGAATGGTGTCGTCCAGGGTAGGGGAGGGAATGGCGTCGTCCAGGGTAGGGGAGGGAATGGCGTCATCCAGGGTATGGGAGGGAATGGCGTCGTCCAGGGTAGGGGAGGGAATGGCGTCGTCCAGGGTAGGGGAGGGAATGGCGTCGTCCAGGGTAGGGGAGGGAATGGCGTCGTCCAGGGTAGGGGGAGGGAATGGTGTCGTCCAGGGTAGGGGAGGGAATGGCGTCGTCCAGGGTAGGGGAGGGAATGGCGTCATCCAGGGTATGGGAGGGAATGGCGTCGTCCAGGGTATGGGGAGGGAATGGCGTCGTCCAGGGTAGGGGAGGGAATGGCGTCGTCCAGGGTAGGGGAGGGAATGGCGTCGTCCAGGGTAGGGGAGGGAATGGCGTCGTCCAGGGTAGGGGAGGGAATGGCCGGCAGGGATGTAGCTCAGTTGGTAGAGCATGGTGTTCGCAATGCCAGGGTTGTGGGTTCGATTCCTGAGGCCAGTATAAAAAAATTAAAAAATATATATACAGTGGGGGAAAAAAGTATTTAGTCAGCCACCAATTGTGCAAGTTCTCCCACTTAAAAAGATGAGAGAGGCCTGTAATTTTCATCATAGGTACACGCCAACTATGACAGACAAATTGAGAAAAGAAAATCCAGAAAATTACATTGTAGGATTTTTTATGAATTGATTTGCAAATTATGGTAGAAAATAAGTATTTGGTCACCTACAAACAAGCAAGATTTCTGGCTCTCACAGACCTGTAACTTCTTCTTTAAGAGGCTCCTCTGTCCTCCACTCGTTACCTGTATTAATGGCACCTGTTTGAACTTGTTATCAGTATAAAAGACACCTGTCCACAACCTCAAACAGTCACACTCCAAACTCCACTATGGCCAAGACCAAAGAGCTGTCAAAGGACACCAGAAACAAAATTGTAGACCTGCACCAGGCTGGGAAGACTGAATCTGCAATAGGTAAGCAGCTTGGTTTGAAGAAATCAACTGTGGGAGCAATTATTAGGAAATGGAAGACATACAAGACCATTGATAATCTCCCTCGATCTGGGGCTCCACACAAGATCTCACCCCGTGGGGTCAAAATGATCACAAGAACGGTGAGCCAAAATCCCAGAACCACACGGGGGGACCTAGTGAATGACCTGCAGAGAGCTGGGACCAAAGTAACAAAGCCTACCATCAGTAACACACTACGCCGCCAGGGACTCAAATCCTGCAGTGCCAGACGTGTCCCCCTGCTTAAGCCAGTACATGTCCAGGCCCGTCTGAAGTTTGCTAGAGTGCATTTGGATGATCCAGAAGAGGATTGGGAGAATGTCATATGGTCAGATGAAACCAAAATATAACTTTTTGGTAAAAACTCAACTCGTCGTGTTTGGAGGACAAAGAATGCTGAGTTGCATCCAAAGAACACCATACCTACTGTGAAGCATGGGGGTGGAAACATCATACTTTGGGGCTGTTTTTCTGCAAAGGGACCAGGACGACTGATCCGTGTAAAGGAAAGAATGAATGGGGCCATGTATCGTGAGATTTTGAGTGAAAACCTCCTTCCATCAGCAAGGGCATTGAAGATGAAACGTGGCTGGGTCTTTCAGCATGACAATGATCCCAAACACACCGCCCGGGCAACGAAGGAGTGGCTTCGTAAGAAGCATTTCAAGGTCCTGGAGTGGCCTAGCCAGTCTCCAGATCTCAACCCCATAGAAAATCTTTGGAGGTAGTTGAAAGTCCGTGTTGCCCAGCGACAGCCCCAAAACATCACTGCTCTAGAGGACATCTGCATGGAGGAATGGGCCAAAATACCAGCAACAGTGTGTGAAAACCTTGTGAAGACTTACAGAAAACATTTGACCTGTGTCATTGCCAACAAAGGGTATAGAACAAAGTATTGAGAAACTTTTGTTATTGACCAAATACTTCTTTTCCACCATAATTTGCAAATACATTTATTAAAAATCCTACAATGTGATTTTCTCACTCACATATATAGTTACAGCAGGCCAAGGTAGGAGAGTCAGACACACACACATGCAACAACATCACTCACACTTACTTCCGGTATTAGAGTTGTTGGTTCTGTGGGTCGGGCGGATGGGGCACCACCATCCTCCTCCTGAATCCTCTTCACGATGGCTGCAGAAGCTGGGGTCCTTGGGATATGTTGCCTCCTCTGGATTTGAGGTCTTACCAATGCCTTGCCCAGCTCCTCGAGAAAGAGCCGTCTCCTCTGGAGCTTTCACCTGTTCCATTCTGGGTTCAGCCCCATCCAGATGACAAACGCCTTGTACGCCGAGATGTCCAAGATGTTCAAGAATATCACAAGTGGCCAGCGTAGGGTTCTTATTTTGCAACTGCAGCCAGTTACCAGCTTGTCTAAATTGTCCACCCCTCCTTTTGTGGCATTTTAATCCATTATGATTTCTGGTTTTTGTGTCACGGTCGTCTAATAGCGAAGGAGACCAAAGCGCAGCGCGTTGAACGAACATGACTTTATTTGAGAAAAGTACACGAACGACAAAACAATAAACCAAGACGACTAGTGAAGTCCACAGTTACAAAATACTGTACAGGAACAAAAACCCACAAAACCAAGGTGAAACCACACAGTATAAATATGGCTCCCAATCAGAGATAACGAGCCGACAGCTGACACTCGTTACCTCCGATTGGGAGTCATATGACTAATCAACATCAAAACCAAACATAGAAATGAAACAACTAGATCCCACATAGAACTACACCCAAATGAAAATGACAACCCTGGCTCACTACTAAGAGTCCCGGAGCCAGAACGACACAGTACCCCCTAAAGAAGGCGCCGGACTGCGACCGCGCCTCACAACCCCACAATAGGGGAGGGCTGGGTGGGTGTTGCTCCCCGGAGGCGGTTCCGGCTCCGGGCCTGACCACCACCCCACTATAGTTACTACCCGCTTTCTTAACCTCCTCCCAATGACCACCCTCCACTTAAACCCACCTGGATTAAGGGGCAGCACCGGACTAAGAGGCAGCACCAGGATAAGGGGCAGCACCGGACTAAGGGGCAGCACCTGACTAAGGGGCAGCACCTGACTAGATGGCGGATCCTGGCTGGCTGGCTCTGGCGGATCCTGGCGGGACAGCTCTGGCGGATCCTGGCGGGACGGCTCTGGCGGATCCAGGCTGGACGGCTCTGGCGGATCCTGGCTGGACGGCTCTGGCGGGTCCTGGCTGGCAGAAGGCTCTGGCCGATCCTGTCTGGCGGAAGGCTCTGGCTGATCCTGTCTGGCAGAAGGCTCTGGCTGATCCTGTCTGGCAGAAGGCTCTGGCTGATCCTGTCTGGCAGAAGGCTCTGGCTGATCCTGTCTGGCGGAAGGCTCTGGCTGATCCTGTCTGGCGGAAGGCTCTGGCTGATCCTGTCTGGCGGAAGGCTCTGGCAGATCCTGTCTGGCGGAAGGCTCTGGCTGCTCCTGTCTGGCGGAAGGCTCTGGCTGATCCTGTCTGGCGGAAGGCTCTGGCTGCTCCTGTCTGGCGGAGAGCTCTAGCGGCTCCGGTCTGGCGGACGGCTCTGAAGGCTCATGGCAGACGGGCGGCTTTGCAGGCTCAGCACAGACGGGCAGTTCCTGCGGCGCTTGGCAGACGGACAGTTCAGACGGCGTTGGGCAGACGGGCAGTTCAGGCGCCGTTGGGCAGACGGGCAGTTCAGACGGCGTTGGGCAGACGGACAGTTCAGGCGCCGTAGGGCAGGCGGCAGACTCTGGCCGTCTGAGGCGCATCGTAGGCCTGGTGCGTGGTGCCGGAACTGGAGGTACCGGGCTGAGGACACGCATCACAGGGCTAGTGCGGGGAGAAGCAACAGGGCATGCTGGACCCTGGGGACGCACATAAGGCCTAGTGCGGAGAGCAGCAACAGGGCATGCTGGACCCTGGGGGACGCACATAAGGCCTAGTGCGGAGAGCAGCAACAGGCCGGGCTGGGCTGGCGACGCGCACCGTCTCCCCTGGTGCGGGTGGCCGGAACAGGCCGGGCCGGGCTGGCGAAGCGCACCGTATCCCTGGTGCGTGGAGCAGGAACAGGCCGGGCTGGGCTGGCGCGCGCACCGTATCCCTGGTGCGAGTGGCCGGAACAGGCCGGGCCGGGCTGGCGAAGCGCACCGTATCCCTGGTGCGTGGAGCAGGAACAGGCCGGGCTGGGCTGGCGACGCGCACCGTATCCCTGGTGCGAGTGGCCGGAACAGGCCGGGCCGGGCTGGCGAGCGCACCGTATCCCTGGTGCGTGGAGCAGGAACAGGCCGGGCTGGCGACGCGCACCGTATCCCTGGTGCGAGTGGCCGGAACAGGCCGGGCCGGGCTGGCGAAGCGCACCGTATCCTTGGTGCGTGGAGCAGGAACAGGACGGGCTGGGCTGGCGACGCGCACCGTATCCCTGGTGCGAGTGGCCGGAACAGGCCGGGCCGGGCTGGCGTAGCACACCGTGGACCTGGTGCTTGGAGTAGGAACAGGCCGGTCCGTACCGGGAACACACACCACTGGCCTCAACCGGGGATCAGGAACGGGCCGGACCGGACTGGCAACACCCATCAGTCTCTCACGCCGTGCCACAAACACTTCCCTCCCTCTACTCGCCAATGGCTCCCGTACTCCGTTAGCCTTCTCTCCTTTTCTCCCTGTGGCAGCCTCCTGCTGCCCAGCCGCCCAAGCCATGTGCCCCCCCCCCAAAATTTTTTTGGGGTTGCTTCCCGTCCTTCCGACGATGGCCCTGCCGATGCCGTTGCTCCTCTCGCCGTCGCCTCTCCACCGTCTCGCTCCATGGTCGGCGATCCATACCATCCAGGATCTCCTCCCAAGTCCAGGACCCTTTTCCGTCCAACAGTTCCTCCCATGTCCAGACCCTTTGCTCCTGGACGCGCTGCTTGGTCCTTTTATGGTGGGTTTTTCTGTCACGATCGTCTATGTCGTCCAAGTATGACCAAGGCGCAGCGTGTCCAAGAAACATGACTTTATTAAATAAACGTTATCGAACTACAAACAAAAGACGACTCAATGAAGTCCACGGTACACAGACCAAAAGGAACAAAAACCCACAAACACAAGGTGAAAACACACAGTTTAAATATGGCTCCCAATCAGAGATAACGAGCCGACAGCTGACACTCGTTACCTCCGATTGGGAGTCACATGACTAATCAAAACCAACAAAACCAAACACACCCAATAACACAACATAACCTACCCAAAACCCAACAAAACGAACACACCCTGACTCAAAATACAAGTCCCGGAGCCAGAGTGTGATTTTGATGTTCCTGGCCATAGATTCTCCCATCCCTATGCAGCGTACTCATGAGTACCACAGTGGCCCCTAAATGGCATAAGCTGCTCATCAACAGTAACGTTGGGCCCAGGGTTGTAAAACAGGGGAATGCGTTCCAGAGATATCATATTCTGAAAATTCTTCATCTTCCGAAGTAGAAGACGCTCCTTCCACACGAGCTTCTCTCTCTAAGGCCCTCTGAGTTGAGATTATTTTTGCCATACTGATTGATTGTGTTAAAGAGCCACACATGCAAAGCTATTTATTTGTTGTGTCCCTCCCCCAATTTGCACCTGGCTGGGGTAGAGTGTGGGAAAATTCTGCATTTTTTACAATGTATCGAAATAATGTATTGAAATAATGTATTGTAATAACATTGTGGAGGTTCCCGCAAGACATTGTGAGGTTTCACACACTACAAAGGGTAAAGAGTGCGAGAAAAGTGGGAGACAGGCAGACAGGCAGGGAGCCAGGCAGACAGGCAGGGAGACAGGCAGGCAGGCAGGGGGACAGGCAGACAGGCAGGGAGACAGACAGGAAGGCAGGGAGACAGACAGGGAGACAGGCAGACAGGCAGGGAGACGAACAGACAGGCAGGGAGACGGGCAGACAGGCAGGGAGACAGGCAGACAGGCAGGGAGACAGGCAGACAGGCAGGGAGACAGGCAGACAGGCAGGGAGACAGACAGACAGACAGGCAGGGAGACAGGCAGACAGGCAGGGAGACGGACAGACAGGCAGGGAGTCAGACAGACAGACAGGCAGGGAGACAGACAGACAGGTTCTTGGTGCTATGTAGCTCTGTAGCTCAGCTGGTAGAGCACGGCGCTTGTAACGCCAAGGTAGTGGGTTCGATCCCCGGGACCACCCATACGTAAAAATGTATGCACGCATGACTGAAAGTAGCTTTGGATAAAAGTGTCTGCTAAATGGCTTATTATTATTATGTTGAAACAGCAGGGAGGAGGAAGACAGAGTGAAGGCACACAGCAAACCTTTTTGTTAAATTTTTACTTGTTTTCACCTACACACACACTTTTCCACACTTTTATTACCCTAGGGTCCAGTGGACATATGTAATATAAATGTGTAGAAGTGGGAAGTGGGAATTTATGACATTTAACTGGGAAAAATCCACTTGAATGGTTCTCCTACTGGTAATTACTAGTGGGAACAGAGATGGGCAGTATTTCTCTTACATGTTTTTGAAATACATGTTTTAATTACTTCTGAGTATTTTCTAAGTTGTATTACACTGGGCTGAACCACTCTCCAATGTATTTTGCAACAAGATATTTTCGAAAGCTGTAATTCATATTTTGAAAATGCTAAATGCTTTTCTATACAGTTTCTTTATAGTGGTTCACCATTTTGTGGCCCCCTTTCACCCTAGATTGGTATCAGAAGTCTGATGGCACTATGGTCTGCTAAATAAACTAAATATAAATGTATATGTTAATGAACCAATTGCAAAGCATGCTGAGTATCACTCTAATGAGCTCTGCACCGAATCAAGGCCAATGACAATACCCAGTGTGCTTGCTGTTGTTCATTTTCACATATACATTTAGTTGTAATTTGTAATTGATGCCTATCCCTGAGTGAGAAACGCGTCTAACATCACTGAGCTCCGATTTCCCCCACATGCTGATCTCTGACGTCACCAACTAAGGAAATTACCTCAATAACAGCTTTTTCGGCAGTTAAATGTAACAACAAAACATTTATAAAAAGCAATCTATTCATATGGTTTTTGAACTCTATAATTTGTTTACAAGCATGATAGCTGTACTTTTAGCTTATGGTTGACACAGCGTGTAGTCCATTAGCAAATTGGCATTTCCCAACGATTTCAAAGCACGTGAATGTATCCAACCGGTATTTACGACTGAAATGTGCAAATACCTGGGATTTGAACACAAAACCTCTATATCAAATCAAATCAAATCAAATTGTATTTGCCACATGCGCCGAATACAACAGGTGTAGACATTACCGTGAAATGCTTACTTACAGCCCTTAACCAACAATGCATTAATTTTTTTTATAAAAAAATAAAATAAAACAACAACAACAAAAAAAGTGTGTGTGTGTGGGGGGGCAGTGCAAATAGGGGGGCAGTGCAAATAGTTTGGGTAGCCATGATTAGCTGTTCAGGAGTCTTATGGCTTGGAGGTAGAAGCTGTTGAGAAGCCTTTTGGAAGTAGACTTGGTGCTCCGGTACCGCTTGCCGTGCGGTAGCAGAGAGAACAGTCTATGACTAGGGTGGCTGGAGTGTTTGACAATTTTGAGGGCCTTCCTCTGACACCGCCTGGTATAGAGATCCTGAATGGCAGGAAGCTTGGCCCCAGTGATGTACTGGGCCGTACGCACTACCCTCTGTAGTGCCTTGAGGTCGGAGGCTGAGCAGTTGCCATACCAGGCGGTGATGCAACCAGTCAGGATACTCTCGATGGTGCAGCTGTATAACTTTTTGAGGATCTGAGGACCCATGCCAAATCTTTTCAGTCTCCTGAGGGGGAATAGGCTTTGTCGTGCCCTCTTCACGACTGTCTTGGTGTGTTTGGACCATGATAGTTTGTTGGTGATGTGGACATCAAGCTCTCAACCTGTTCCACTCCCGTCGATGAGAAT
>NC_059222.1:40999209-41039209 GCF_020615455.1 Coregonus clupeaformis | reverse complement strand
GGTTTCTGGTAGAGAGCCAGACTCGATCACCAGGTGCGTACACCGGTCCCTCACTGCGGTGGAGATCGGCACTCGCCCTATGACGTCGGAGGGCCCGCTGCAGGTGGACGTGTGCAGCATTCCATGTCTCCTCCGAGCGCCGCGCCCACTCATCCACCGCAGGAGCCTCGATCTGGCTCTGCTGCCAAGGTGCCAGAACCGGCTGGTAACCTAACATACATTGGAAAGGGGTTAGGTTAGTGGAGGAATGGCGTAGGGAATTCTGGGCCATTTCGGCCCAGGGAACGTACCTTGCCCACTCCTCCGGCCGGTCCTGGCAGTATGTTCTAAGAAACCTACCCACATCCTGGTTCACACGTTCCCACCTGCCCATTACTCTCCGGGTGGTAACCCGAGGTGAGGCTCACCGAGACCCCCAACCGCTCCATAAAAGCTCTCCAGACTCTGGAGGTAAATTGGGGACCTCGATCAGACACAATATCCTCGGGTACCCCGTAGTGCCGGAACACATGGGTGAATAGGGCTTCGGCAGTTTGCAGGGCGGTAGGAAGGCCCGGCATGGGGAGCAAACGACAGGCCTTAGAAAACCGGTCCACAACGACCAGTATAGAGGTATTCCCCTGTGAAGGAGGAAGGTCAGTAAGGAAATCCACCGAGAGGTGGGACCATGGTCGTTGTGGAACGGGCAGGGGTAGTAACTTACCCCTAGGCAGATGTCTAGGCGCCTTACACTGGGCGCACACCGAGCAGGAGGAAACATAAACCATCACATCCCTTGCCAACGTGGGCCACCAGTACTTGGCACTGAGACAGTGCACTGTCCGGCCGATACCCGGGTGTCCAGAGGAGGGTGACGTGTGAGCCCAATAGATCAATCGATCCCGAACCTCGAGCGGAACGTACTTCCGACCCTCCGGGCATTGCGGTGGACTAGGGTCGGTGCGTAACGCCCGCTCGAGCTCAGCATCGACCTCCCACACTACCGGTGCCACCAGACACGACTCCGGCAGTATGGGAGTGGGCTCCACGGACCTCTCCTCCGTGTCATACCACCGAGACAGCGCATCTGCCTTACCGTTCTGTGACCCAGGGATGTACGTGATCTTAAATGTAAACCGGGTCAAAAACATATTCCATCTTGCCTGCCGAGGGTTTAGCCTCCTCGCTGCCCGGATGTACTCCAGGTTACGGTGGTCCGTTAAAATGAGGAAAGGGTGTTGAGCCCCCTCGAGCCAGTGCCTCCACACCTTTAGGGCCTGTACCACGGCTAACAGCTCCCTGTCCCCTACGTCATAGTTTCGCTCCGCCGGACTGAGCTTCTTGGAATAAAAGGCACAGGGGCGGAGTTTAGGTGGCGCGCCTGACCGTTGTGAAAGCACGGCTCCTATACCGGCCTCAGACGCGTCCACCTCTACCTGAAATGGTAAAGAGGGATCCGGATGCGCCAGCACTGGAGCCGAGGTAAACAGGTCCTTCAGCCTCCCAAACGCCCTGTCCGCCTCGGCAGACCACTGCAGACGACCGACCCCCCTTCAAAAGAGACGTGATGGGAGCTGCCACCTGTCCAAAACCCCGGATAAACCTCCGGTAGTAATTCGCAAACCCCCAAAACTGCTGCACCTCCTTCACAGTGGTTGGTGTTTGCCAATTACGACGGCTGACACCCGGTCTACCTCCATCTTCACCCCTGACGCAGACAACTGATACCCCCAAAAAGGAGACCGACTCCTGGAAAAACAGACACTTCTCTGCCTTAACATACAGGTCGTGCTCCACCAGCCTCCGCAACACTCTGCGCACCAGGGCCACATGCTCGACACGGGTAGGCGAGTACACGAGAATGTCATCTATGTACACAACGACCCCCTGCCCCTGCATGTCCCTGAAGATCTCATCCACGAATGATTGGAAAACTGACGGAGCGTTCATCAACCCGTATGGCATGACAAGATACTCGTAATGGCCCGAGGTGGTACTAAAGGCTGTCTTCCATTCATCGCCCTCCCTGATGCGCACCAAGTTGTACGCGCTCCTGAGATCTAATTTAGTGAAGAAACACGCCCCATGCAAGGACTCAGTCATGGTCGCAATCAGCGGGAGTGGATAACTGTACTTCACCGTGATCTGATTGAGACCACGGTAATCGATGCACGGGCGTAAACCACCATCCTTCTTCTTCACAAAAAAGAAACTTGAGGACGCAGGGGAAGTGGAAGGCCGTATGTATCCTTGTCTCAGAGATTCGGCTATGTAAGTCTCCATAGCTTTCTTCTCCTCCTGAGACAGAGGATACACATAGCTCCGTGGGAGCGCAGCTCCTGCCTGGAGGTCTATCGCACAATCTCCCTGCCTATGGGGTGGCAACCGCGTCGCCCTCGACTTACTAAACGCGATAGCCAAATCCCCATACTCAGGGGGAACGTGCAATGCGGGCACCTGGTTTGGACTCTCCACCGAGGTAGCCCCTACGGAAACGCCCAAACATCGACCCACACACTGGGCAGACCACTCCATCAGAGCACTCTCCTGCCACGAAATAGATGGGTTATGGGTACTCAACCAGGGCATGCCCAGCACCACCGGATACGCAGGCGAGTCAATCAGAAATAGCTGAATCATCTCCTGATGACCCCCCTGCGCACACATCCTAAGTGGCGCAGTGACTTCCCTGATCAAGCCCGCACCCAACGGACGGCTATCTAGGGCATGAACGGGGAAAGGGACATCAACAGGAAGAAGGGGAATCCCTAAGGCTAAACAAAACTTCTTATCAACAAAATTCCCAGCCGCGCCTGAATCTACCAGCGCCTTATGCTGGGAATGAGGTGCTACCTGTGGAAAACTCACAGGTAAACAGAAATGTGCAACAGAGAGCTCTGGGTGAGTGGGGCGCCTACTCACCTGGAAGGAATCCCCAGTGCGGGACCTGTCGTCCTCTCCCCTAGGAGGCCATCCCCAGCACCTAGCCGCGGTGTGTCCTCCCCGACCACAGTTGGTGCAGGAGATGGACCCCCCTAGTAAGCCGACCCCTCCTCTCTCTAGCGCCAGCCCCCCGAGCTCCATGGGGCACGGCTCGGAGGCGCTGGAGGGTGAAATGGACGGACCCCCTCGGGACGTCCTCGGGTAGCTAGCAGGTTATCCAGCCTGATGGACATGTCGACCAACTGGTCGAACGAGAGGCTGGTGTCCCTACAGGCCAGCTCCCGACGGACGTCCTCTCGTAGACTACATCTGTAGTGATCGACGAGAGCCCGATCATTCCACCCTGCATCTGCCGCTAGAGTACGGAATTCGAGGGCGAACTCCTGGGCACTCCTCCTCCCCTGCCGGAGGAAGACCAGACGCTCCCCCGCCGCTTTCCCCTCCGGTGGATGGTCAAACACTGCCCTGAAGCGGCGGGAGAACTCGTCGTAAGTGATGGTGTCCGCGTCGATCTACCTCCACTCCGCGTTGGCCCATTCCAACGCCTTCCCGGAAAGGCAGGAGATCAGGGCGGACACGCTCTCATGTCCCGAGGGCGCCGGGTGCACGGTGGCCAGGTACAGCTCCACCTGGAGAAGGAATCCCTGACACCCGGCCGCGGTCCCATCGTAGGCCCTCGGGAGCGAGAGTCGGACTCCTCGGGGTTCCGGTGCGGGAATGGGCTGACTGGCCGATGGTGCTGGCAGGGAGGGTGGCGGTGGAGGCGTCCCCCAGCCTTGGATGGTGGTGATCACCTCCTGCAGTGCGGTCCCCATCTGCAGGATCTGGTCCCTTTGTTCCCGGACCTTGTCCTCCAGCGTCGCCTGGGCTGCTGCGGCTCCTGCTGATTCCATTCTTTAAGGTGTGTTATTCTGTCACGAGTGCTGTAGGTGGGTGTAGTGGTGGAATCAAACGCAGGACACCGAAGTATAGTCCAACAGACTTTAGTCAATCTCCAACAAGGAAAATACGACACGACTTGCCCGAAGGCGAAATTACGCACGAAGGCGAACAAACAAAAGCGCACTAAACAGGTGCGTAAACACTCCAACGCAGTGGAGGGAAGCTCAACCGAGCGAAATAGCGAAATAAGCCCAACACACGACAGACCAAAATCAATAACACACAACACTAGACAAACACAACGAGAAACTTATAGGACACTAATTACGCTAAACGAGAACAGGTGTCACAACAAACAGACAAAAGCAAATGAACATGAAACATACAACGGTGGCAGCTAGTATTCCGGAGACAACGAACGCCGAAGCCTGCCCGAACAAGGAAGAGAGGCAGCCTCGGCCGAAACCGTGACAGTATCATAACAACTCATTTTTGTTTGCAGGGCATCGCCTGTGAAATCTCTTGAAAAATTAAATCCATATCTGAAACTTCATGTGAAATATCATCACATGTGAAGTGTTCCAAAAACACGTGGTTTCACATGTGGTTTTTCTGTGATTTACATGGTTCTGTCTGGTTGGCTGATAGACTGCATACAGCAGCACTTCATCATGTATTTCCTTATAGAATCATAGCCACATCGGGCCCCGTTCCACGAGGGGGCAAAAGGGGGCTTAGCCCCTTCAGTTTTAGGTGCATGTACTTATATAAAAATAGCAAAAAACTTTAAATGATTGAGTGATAGGTTGGCACAAAATCTGTATCTCTGCTGTGCTGTGTCAACACAATGGACAGAGCGCGCCACGCTGTGTGTAGGGTGGCTATGGAAAGCCACGGCTGCTTCACTCAACTCTGCCTCACGGCCCACCACTCCAGAGTTTAGTTAGCTTCTTAGCTAACTGTAAAAAAGTGTTAGTGTTATTAGCCTTAGCCTATTTAGCTAGCTCGAACCAGCTAATCTGCCACGATGGATATCAGAAATAGGCTTCGCCAAAGTACCCAAACAAAGCAAAAGGAGAAAGGGACACCTGACTACTGTGTCAGTGGTTGTTAAAAGTTGTGACAGCATTGCGAAGTTCCTCTCTGACATCAAATGCACGTGTTCGTACAACACAGAAGACGCGAGGCTACAGGGCTGCTGAAGATGGTGTCGGACCCCGGCTTTACGTTAACAGCCAGCATGGTGCACAGAACCCTCAGTCTTCTCAATCCTCCAAACAAATTAATCCAGGCAAAAGCAACAGATCTTTACACTGGAGTCAAACTCGACCACAGTGCGTTGGAGTGCGTCGAGAAGCTGAGGTGTGACAGCGAGTTCGAAGCCGCTGTCGCACCACCAGCTCCAAGCAAACGATAACGTTATGTAAGTACACATTTCCAGAAATACGTGGTGGCCGGGACAGTATGCCAGCAGGACAGAGGAGAAGAGACTGAGTGTAAAAGACTGTTCTTGGATGCTGTCATTGGTGAAATGTCAGAACGATTCAGCGAAAGCAACAGCCGACTGGTGGAGACCCTGTGTGCCCTTGACCCAGAGAGTGAAAAAGGTGAAACCACTGCCAGTTTTTGCAGATTGAAATCGCGCGCTCTGGCTCCAATGAGGACAAATGGACCCAACTTGATATCCTGCAACGATTCTCTGGGCCTCTCTCCGCTATGTCGATCGTGCTTACTGACACATGGATTGACTTTTGGGGCATCCACAGCTACATGCTAGAACTCATTTTTCCACTTTGACAAACGTGTTCAGTCAGCACAGAATAAGCATGCTACACCCGAGGATAGCTCAACTAATCCAACTGGCATTTGAGGTGCATCTTACAAGAAGATTTCGGGGAGAATGGAATGATTGATTTCTCAGGAAGTTCCACAGAGCATCAAGGAGGCTGCAACTCTTCTGAAAGTTAAGAAACAATCACTTCTTGGTCAAAAGCACTCAATGGTCTCCGCATTAGAAATTGTATGTTTATTGTGGTATAACGTGATATAAGCAGAATTCAATATAATTCCAATGCATGAACCCAAATGATGCCCCATGGGTACAGCTGCATATCGGTATGTTTCATCATAGAAATAGATACATTATATTATGGTTAGCCTATTCGTTTTCGTGGTTGTAAATGAGCTCCTGAGTGGCGCAGTGGTCTAAGGCACTGCATCGCAGTGCTAACTGTGCCACTAGCGATCCTGGTTCGAATCCAGGCTCTGTCGCAGCCGGCCGCGACTGGGCGGCGCACAATTGGCCCAGTGTCGTCCAGGGTAGGGGAGGGAATGGCCGGCAGGGATGTAGCTCAGTTGATAGAGCATGGCGTTTGCAACGCCAGGGTTGTGGGTTCGTTTCCCATGGGGGGCCAGTATAAAAAAAGAAAAAAAATGTATTCAATAACTGTAAGTTGCTCTGGATAAGAGCATCTGCTAAATGACTAAAATGTAAATGGACCTGTATATATTGGAAACATATTTATGGTAGGCTGGCATTGCTTAATTTATTATGTGGGTCGAATTCTATCCACATAAGTGTATAGTGCCATATCACAACGTGTTGCTGAACTCACGGCCGCCGTGATTTCCCATATTTGAAGCATTCCTATAGACCTATTTATTTGTCAAGACAGCTGTGCATGGCTGCATCTCACTGTAGTAGGCTATGTTTTGGTTATTTGGATCTCCATTAACCTTTTGTTTACTATGTTTTTTTTTACTGTTAATTTAACTACCCTAAATATAGATTGTGTCATGCCTTTATCATACTGATATTTTTATTACTAGGCCTACTTGGCACTGCTGTTTTGTTCTGTTCACGTTCATTTATTCACATTCTCAGTTATTCTAAACCAAAATGCTATTCAGCATGAATAACTAGGCTAATACTTTCAGCATTTAGTTCGCATATTTTGGTAAGGGCTGCATTCACTTAGGCTTTTTCCTTAATAGGTGAATTACCCTATCTATCTTGCAGCCTATATTCATTACTTTTAGTGTGTAGGACGCTGTCCATTGTGCTGATACAGCGCAGCCAACCTGTCACTTCAAAAGTATTCAATCCAATGGTCTCGGAGTCTCAGCATTTGAACATGTTGATTGTGATATAGCGTGAAATATGAAGAATTAAATATATTTCCAAAGCAAAGAACCGCCCTAAAATTCTGCCCCCCTCACCGATTTCAACTGCCCCCTTGGTCACTTTATCCTGGCGTCGGGTCTAAGCCACAGGAAGGGTGCTGGAAGTGCTGCAGCACCCCTGATGAATTGAAATACATTTGCCAAAGTTATAGACTTATTGCTGTCTGTTCAGAAAGAAATTAAATCATTCTGAAAAGCCTACTACACTATGAGTACGTATGTAATTTAGCCACGGGGGATGAATAGCTTCTTTTAGAAAATAGCCCAGCTGTGGATTGTGTATAGCCCAATAAATACCAAGGCATAGCGTACAGTCGGAAAATCTGTCAGGTGAACAGCATGCAGACAAAAAACAGGCCTTTTGCAATATCGCGGGAAAACACCGGTTGGAAAGCAAATGGCTCCTGCTGAAAAGTGAAGACTTTAATCTGTCTGCTGTAGGCTACCAAAATATTTTATCAACTTCCATATAGGCCTATTGAGCGAACATTGTTTTACAAAGTAAAACAAGAGAGGGGTAGGCTTTTGGCAGGAGCGCATTGTCGGCCATCACCTGCGAGTAAGCTGCGCGTCATTGGGCGAATCAGTGAAACTGGAAAGCTTTTTTAGCATTATAATTTCCTCATCATAATGTACAATATGTGTGTCTCCCCACACCTAGGTCTAGGCAATTGACGGTTTCAAGACGAGGTCATTTTTATTGATCTCAGATTCTCAGTTTGTCAGTGTCAAAGTAGCCTGTCATTTCGATCATTTGTGCAGTCATGTAAAATGACGTAAACGTCTGCTAAATGAGTAAAATGTAAATGCGTTTATAAAAGGCAGCATTTTCCTGGACCCTAGGCTACTTAAAATAGTCCCTGTGTGTGCAACTTCTGTAAGCCCCTCGACTGATTCTGAGTTCGGACATATAAACGTTGTATGTGAAAAATATTTGTAAAATGCATACATTCACTTTTTCTGAACTCACTTCACTCGCGCACAAGAGGGAGGCTTGCACCGGGGCTGGCACATGCACAGATCATTTACACTGCTGGAACGCCGATTAAGCTGTTTACATGTCCTAATAATTTGAAAGATTGCTCAGAAAAACAGGTGATTTAATCGGCGTACGCTTTCTTCCATTTTGACCGTACGCCGATTAAGATAAGAAGAATAGGGTGTCACTATTTCCATACTCAGCCTACTGCCATTATCAGTTTAATATACAACTATTGGTGTGCATGTAAAAGGTACTCAATGTAACTAGCCGTCTTACAATTTCTGATGAGTGAGTGTGATGTTGCAGAAATAAATAGGCCTATGCTCTAAATCGTTACGTTTTCGCTAGAGGCGTGTTATGTTATGTTTTTTCAAGTGGGGCGGTGCCCTTTTTTTCATTTTGTGCACCTGCCCCCTGAAAGGTCACAGCCCTGTGTGTGTGTGTGTGTGTGTGTGTGTGTGTGTGTGTGTGTGTGCGTGTGTGTGTGTGTGTGTATATGTAGTGTGTGTGTTTGTCTGTGTGTGTGTTTGTGTGTGTTTGTGTGTGTATGTACCAGAGTTTGACTTGCGCAGAACTTTAATAGAGTACAGTAATATTCAGCATGAAGACCGTGAGGACAAGAACTAATACCACACACACACACATACACACACACACAAATACACACACACACACACACACACACACACACACACACACACACACATACACACACACACAAATACACACACACACACACAGGGGTCAACATGCCCAGGGCCCGAGGAGACAAGAGAGGATTGAATGACAAGGCGAAGGGACCAATAAAATGTCACCTTTAAGTAGTCGTATGCTCCGTGCCCTGTTCCATGTAATAACCACATCCTGTACAGAACGCATTAGACCCAGGCTTTCATAGGAAACACACACACACACACACACACAGACACACACACGTAAACAAGTCATGCATGCATATAAACATAAAGAGATGTGGTTGAAACGGTGCACTTTTTATAGCAGACATAGCACTCTCTTTAACTCTCTCTCTCTCTCTCTCTCTCTCTCTCTCTCTCTCTCTCTCTCTCTCTCTATCCCTCTCTCTCTCTCTCTCTCTCTCTCTCTCTCTCTCTCTCTCTCTCTCTCTCTCTCTCTCTCTCTCTCTCTCTCTCTCTCTCTCTCTCTCTCTCTCTCTCTCTCTCTCTCTCTCTCTCTCTCTCTCTCTCTCTCTCCATCTGTTTCTCTCTCTCTACCATTCTCAAATACCAAGAGCGTGTCATCTTTCGACGAGGTTCAGTAATAGGCCACTGGCTCTGTGGAATGACACGTTGCCTAGCTACACTTGAAAAATAAAATTACAAAAATAGAACGGGATTTAGAAGACCCTGCTTTTTCCTAAATCCAATTTCTAATAACTGAAATGAATAACCAATTACATACAATGTCTCACACTGTGTTACATTTCCATTCCATTAAAATCATATTGTATATGTGTACATAAACCACATGCTGCTAATTTATCCTGTTGAGCTGTGATTGCCTATAGAGAACATAATAACAACAGAGACTATAGCTGCATCTTAAATGTTACACCATTCCTTATATAGCGCACTACTTTTGACCACGGTCAACATCTAAGTAGTACACTTTGTAGGGAATAGGGTGTCATTTGGAATGAAAACTTTACACAACCTGCCTTAATCAATGCTTAATGGCCAAAGGTGCCCCAAAACACAGATCTAGGATCAGCCTAAATCATCCTTAATCATAACCATAAACAATGGGAGGTACACTTTAAAACTGACCTCAAATCAATTAAAAGAGCTACATCTTTTCAATGCTTTGTGGCGCATGATTCAGTCACAACGGGGCCGGAAGACATCTTGGAAGAGCAGGGAGGGTTTGTGTGAAGTGTGTGTGTGTGGAGTGCTTGTGTGTAGAGTGTGAAGACGCACTGGGAGGGGGTGTGTGGGGTTGGTGTGTGTGTGGGTGTGTGTGTGTGTGTGGAGTGTGTGTGTGTGGAGTGCTTGTGTATAGAGTGTGAAGACGCACTGGGAGGGGGTGTGTGGAGTGTGTGTGGGTGTGTGTGTGTGTGTGTGTGTGTGTGGAGTGTGTGTGTGTGTAGGTGTGTGTGTGTGTGTGTGGAGTGTGTGTGTGTGTGGAGTGTGTGTGTTTGTGTGGGAGTGTGTGTGTGGAGTGTGTGTGTGTGTGTGTGGAGTGTGTGTGTGTGTGTGGGTGTGTGTGTGTGGAGTGTGTGTGTGTGGGTGTGTGTGTGTGTGTGGAGTGTGTGTGTGTGTGTGTGTGTGTGTGGAGTGTGTGTGTGTGTGTGGGTGTGTGGGTGTGTGTGGAGTGTGTGGGGATTTGGGAAAGGAACACAGATAAGGGAAGCGTCTGTTCCAAGGAAAGACGTTAATCCAGCTCTCACATGGAGACAGCCACCTGAGAGGGGTCTCCTCCTCCAACTCTTCCTCTCCCCTCTCCTCCCTCCATTCTCCCCCACAGTTCCAGTACATGGTATCAGTTTAAAGGCAGTGAGGGGAGACTGAGCTGTCCGTAAACTCAGAGAGACAATGCATTATTTTTAATTAAGCAATTAATATAACTTGACAACTTTGTTGGGCACATTAGTTATTCTAATGTGTCTCAGAGACGTTCACTTTGGTAAATGAGTCGTGAGGAGGAGAGGAGAGTGCTATCTGACTGCAGCTCAATTTCCACTTAAAGGATCTTCTCTCTTTCTCTCTCTCTCTTTCTCTCTCCCTCTCTCTCTCTCTCTCTCTCTCTCTCTCTCTCTCTCTCTCTCTCTCTCTCTCTCTCTCTCTCTCTCTCTCTCTCTCTCTCTCTCAATTCAATTACATTCAAAGGTCTTTATTGGCATGGGAAACATATGTTTACATTGCCAAAGCAAGTGAAATAGATAATAAACAAAAGTGAAATAAACAATCAAAATGTAACGGTAATCATTACACTCACAAAAGTTTCAAAGGAACAGAGACATTTCAAAAGTGATTGTATGGCTATGTACAGTGTTGTAACAATGTACAAATAGTTAAAGTACAAAACTCTCCCTCGCTCGCTCTCTCTCTCTGCTATCACACATGGAGACAGAAGGAGGGGACATATAGAAAACTAAATGGTAATGTAAAGGCAGTAAAAGCATCAACACCTGGCTCTGTCGTAGCCGGCCGCGACCGGGAGACCCATGGGGCGGTGCACAATTGGCCCAGCGTCGCCCAGGGTAGGGGAGGGAATGGCCGGCAGGGATGTAGCTCAGTTGGTAGAGCATGGCGTTTGCAACGCCAGGGTTGTTGCTTCGAAAAATTTATAAAAATAATGTATGCACTCACTGACTGTAAGTCGCTCTGGATAAGAGCGTCTGCTACATGACTAAAATGTAAATGTAAAGGTAAAGACAGTGTCATATACAGTGAGGGAAGAAAGTATTTGATCCCCTGCTGATTTTGTACGTTTGCCCACTGGCAAAGACATGATCAGTCCTTAATTTTAATGGTAGGTTTATTTGAACAGTGAGAGACAGAATAACAACAACAAAATCCAGAAAAACACATGTAATTTTGCATTTTAATGAGGGAAATAAGTATTTGACCCCTCTGCTAAACATGACTTAGTACTTGGTGGCAAAACCCTTGTTGGCAATCACAGAGGTCAGAAGTTTCTTGTAGTTGGCCACCAGGTTTGCACACATCTCAGGAGGGATTTTGTCCCACTCCTCTTTGCAGATCTTCTCCAAGTCATTAAGGTTTCGAGGCTGACGTTTGGCAACTCGAACCTTCAGCTCCCTCCACATATTTTCTATGGGATTAAGGTCTGGAGACTGGCTAGGCCACTACAGGACCTTAATGTGCTTCTTCTTGAGCCACTCCTTTGTTGCGTTGGCCGTGTGTTTTGGGTCATTGTCATGCTGGAATACCCATTCACGACCCATTTTCAATGCCCTGGATGAGGGAAGGAGGTTCTCACCCAAGATTTGACGGTAAATGGCCCCGTCCATCGTCCCTTTGATGCGGTGAAGTTGTCCTGTCCCCTTAGCAGAAAAACACCCCCAAAGCATAATGTTTCCACCTCCATGTTTGACGGTGGGGATGGTGTTCTTGGGGTCATGGGCAGCATTCCTCCTCCAAACACGGCGAGTTGAGTTGATGCCAAAGAGCTCGATTTTGGTCTCATCTGACCACAACACTTTCACCTAGTTCTCCTCTGAATCATTCAGATGTTCATTGGCAAACTTCAGACGGCCCTGTTTACGTGCTTTCTTGAGCAGGGGAACCTTGCGGGCGCTGCAGGATTTCAGTCCTTCACGGCGTAGTGTGTTACCAATTGTTTTCTTGGTGACTATGGTCCCAGCTGCCTTGAGATCATTGACAAGATCCTCCCGTGTAGTTCTGGGCTGATTCCTCACCGTTCTCATGATCATTGCAACTCCACGAGGTGAGATATTGCATGGAGCCCCAGGCCGAGGGAGATTGACAGTTCTTTTGTGTTTCTTCCATTTGCGAATAATCGCACCAACTGTTGTCACCTTCTCACCAAGCTGCTAGGCAATGGTCTTGTAGCACATTCCAGCCTTGTGTAGGTCTACAATCTTGTCCCTGACATCCTTGGAGAGCTCTTTGGTCTTGGCCATGGTGGAGAGTTTGGAATCTGATTGATTGATTGCTTCTGTGGAAAGGTGTCTTTTATACAGGTAACAAGCTGAAATTAGGAGCACTCCCTTTAAGAGTGTGCTCCTAATCTCAGCTCGTTACCTGTATAAAAGACACCTGGGAGACAGAAATCTTTCTGATTGAGAGGGGGTCAAATACTTATTTCCCTCATTAAAATGGAAATCAATTTATAACATTTTTGACATGATTTGACAGGATTTTTTGTTGTTATTCTGTCTCTCACTGTTCAAATAAACCTACCATTAAAATTATAGACTGATCATTTCTTCGTCAGTGGGCAAACGTACAAAATCAGCAGGGGATCAATGACTTTTTTCCTTCACTGTCACGGTTTCGGCCGAGGCTGCTCCTTCTCCTTGTTCGGGCAGGCTTCGGCGGTCGTCGTCTCCGGAGTACTAGCTGCCACCGTTCTTTGTTTTCGATGTTTGTTTGGTTTGGTCTGTTTGGTACACCTGTTCTCGTTTAGAGTTGATTATGTGTCCTTTAAGTTCTTGTTGTTTCTGTCATGTGTTTGTGTGTAGTTGTTATTTTGTCAGCTGGAGCAGTCAGTACATTTTTCTCTATTTGTTGTGTTTATAGAGAGTCCGCACTTGTTGTGCGCGTTGGTTGCATTTAGCTCGTTTACGCAGTGTGCGTAATTTTCTCGTGCCTCCGGCTCTGTTTTGTAGCCGTGTCATTTTGTCTTTACTAAAGACTTTTGGACTAAGCCTCTGTGTCCTGCGATTGATTCCTACACCACATCCACGCCTTCTGACATTCACTGTAGACTATGAAAAAACAACGCAAATTATGACAACGTCATAATAAAATAGAAAGCTATACATCCAATGTACTTATCCAGATATGGAAAGCTATACATCAAAATGTACTTATCCAGAAATAGAAAGCTATACATCAAAATGTACTTATCCAGAAATAGAAAGCTATACATCAAAATGTACTTATCCAGAAATAGAAAGCTATTATCCCGTTTGTAGTTTGTATGGACTTTGAGCTCTTAGCAAAGTAGTGGAAGGTCCATTACATGTAGCCAGAAGAGTAAATGTAAACACACACACACACACACACAACACACATACTTAACACACACACATAACACACACACACACACACAACACACATTCTTAACACACACACATAACACACACACACAACACACACATACTTAACACACACACACACAACACAAACACATAATTAACACACACACACACACACAACACACACACACAACACACACACATAACACACACACATACTTAACACACACAACACACATTCTTAACACACCCACATAACACACACACAACAAACACACATACTTAACACACGCACATACACAACACACACACACACTTAACACACACACATACACAACACACACACATTCTTAACACACACACAACACACACACATAACACACACACAACACACACAGATACTTAACACACACACACAACACGCACACATACTTAACACACACACACACACACACAACACACACACATAACACACACAACACACATACTTAACACACACACACCTAACACACACACATACGTCTCAGGCGTTTAGTTTACGTTACTGCCATCTGGACGTTGTCACTCACCCTCTCCACCATGAAGCCGCCATGTTTTTGCAAGTAAAATGAAGGACGCAGGGCACAAACCATTTATTTTGTCTGACATGGGACATTTGTGTCAGGGAGGGAATATGAGACACACACCGTTTACCCGTAGCTCATTGTGGGCTTTACGGGGACGCTGATGGGGACTGACCGGCTGGAAACGGCCGCTCGCTTCTCCACAACAAGGCATGGCAAGACATTGTGGGTGAAAGAAAGGGCTGATGTCAGAGTTTAGGGAGCAAAATGGTCGCAATGGTAGCCGGGCTGGGTTTCACTGTAGTGCAGAGGGGCTCACCAGGATGCACACACAGTGGGGAGAACAAGTATTTGATACACTGCCGATTTTGCAGGTTTTCCTACTTACAAAGCATATAGAGGTCTGTAATTTTTATCATAGGTACACTTCAACTGTGAGAGACGGAATCTAAAACAAAAATCCAGAAAATCACATTGTATGATTTTTAAGTAATTCATTTGCATTTTATTGCATGACATAAGTATTTGATCACCTACCAACCAGTAAGAATTCCGACTCTCACAGACCTGTTAGTTTTTCTTTAAGAAGCCCTCCTGTTCTCCACTCATTACCTGTATTAACTGCACCTGTTTGAACTCGTTACCTGTATAAAAGACACCTGTCCACACACTCAATCAAACAGACTCCAACCTCTCCACAAAGGCCAAGACCAGAGAGCTGTGTAAGGACATCAGAGATACAATTGTAGACCTGCACAAGGCTGGGATGGGCTACAGGACAATAGGCAAGCAGCTTGGTGAGAAGGCAACAACTTTTGGTGCAATTATTAGAAAATGGAAGAAGTTCAAGATGACGGTCAATCACCCTCGGTCTGGGGCTCCATGCAAGATCTCACCTCGTTGGGCATCAATGATCATGAGGAAGGTGAGGGATCAGCCCAGAACTACACGGCAGGACCTGGTCAATGACCTGAAGAGAGCTGGGACCACAGTCTCAAAGAAAACCATTAGTAACACACTACGCTGTCATGGATTAAAATCTACAGCGCACACAAGGTCCCCCTGCTCCAAGCCAGCGCATGTCCAGGCCCGTCTGAAGTTTGCCAATGACCATCTGGATGATCCAGAGGAGGAATGGGAGAAGGTCATGTGGTCTGATGAGACAAAAATAGAGCTTTTTGGTCTAAACTCCACTCGCCGTGTTTGGAGGAAGAAGAAGGATGAATACAACCCCAAGAACACCATCCCAACCGTGAAGCATGGAGGTGGAAACATGCTTTTCTGCAAAGGGGGCAGGACGACTGCACCGTATTGAGGGGAGGATGGATGGGGCCATGTATCGCGAGATCTTGTCCAACAACCTCCTTCCCTCAGTAAGAGCATTGAAGATGGGTTGTGGCTGGGTCTTTCAGCATGACAATGACCCGAAACACACAGCCAGGGCAACTAAGCAGTGGCTCCGTAAGAAGCATCTCAAGGTCCTGGAGTGGCCTAGCCAGTCTCCAGACCTGAACCCAATAGAAAATCTTTGGAGGGAGCTGAAAGTCCAGTATTGCCCAGCGACAGCCCCGAAACCTGAAGGATCTGGAGAAGGTCTGTATGGAGAGTAGGCCTAAAATCCCTGCTGCAGTGTGTGCAAACCTGGTCAAGACCTACAGGAAACGTATGATCTCTGTAATTGCAAACAAAGGTTTCTGTACCAAATATTAAGTTCTGCTTTTCTGATGTATCAAATACTTATGTCATGCAATAAAATGCAAATTAATTACTTAAAAATCATACAATGTGATTTTCTGGATTTTTAGATTCCGTCTCTCACAGTTGAAGTGTACCTATGATAAAAATTACAGACCTCTACATGCTTTGTAAGTAGGAAAACCTGCAAAATCGGCAGTGTATCAAATACTTGTTCTCCCCACTGTATTTTTTTCCCATCTCAACATTAACATCCCTGATTCAAGGTCTACTCAAAGGCTTGTGTTTGAGTGTGTGTGTGTGTTCACTCTTTTTACCCAACTACACTGGACCTCTAGAGAGGCATTCCCAATAACGGTCATTTATCACTTTCCTTTCTTTATAGTTAATAGAGTAATGAATAATAAATGTATAGTAAATTAAATCTTCATTATAATTTCAAATAAAAAGCATATTATACCATCTGCAGCATGTACAGATGTAGGATCTTAATTTGATCACCCTGTTGCAGTACAATCTTCCTGCAATGCAGGACATTTAAAACTTGTAATGTATTTTAGGTTTAAAAAAGTTTCTGACTTTTTAAATTCCACTTAGAAATTTCAGACTTAATTTTCCCTTAAGGAAAAATGTATCAACCCCTGCAAAAATGTCCATGAACTATAATCCATATTTCCTGTTGATGCAGGATTATTTTCCTGCTATAGAAAACTGGCTCAAATCAAGATCCCACATCCCTATGTAGCCTTCACCTGCTGGTCCTGGCCTTCCTCCCCCACATCACCCCTTTAGCCTTCCTCCCCCACCTCATTCCTTTAGCCTTCCTCCCCCACCTCACCCCTTTAGCCTTCCTCTCCCACCTCACCCCTTTAGCCCTCCTACCCCACATAACCCCTTTTGCCCTTCTCCCCCTTTAGCCCTTCAGCCCTTCTCCCCCACCTCACCCCTTTAGCCCTCCTCCCCAACCCCACCCCTTTAACCTTCCTCCCCCACCTCACCCCTTTAGCCCTCCTACCCCACATAACCCCTTCAGCCTTCCTCCCCCCACCCTAACCCCTTTAGCTCCTCTCCCCCACCTCTCAACCCTTTAGCCTTACTCCCCTACCTCACCTTTAGCCCCTCCTCCCCCACCTCACCCCTTTAGCCCTCCTTCCCCACCTCACCCCCTTTAGCCCTCCTCCCCACCTCACACATTTAGCCCTCCTCCCCACATCACCCCTTTAGCATTCCTCCCCCACCTCACCCATTAGCCCTCCTACCCCACTCACCCCTTTAGCCTTCCTCCCCCACCTCATTCTTAGCCCCTTCCTCCCCCACCTCACCCCCTTTAGCCTTCCTCTCCCACCTCACCCCTTTAGCCCTCCTACCCCCACATAACCCCCTTTTGCCCTTCTCCCCTTTAGCCCTTCAGCCCTTCTCCCCACCTCACCCTTTAGCCCTCCTCCCCAACCCCACCCTTTAACCTTCCTCCCCCACCTCCCCACCCCTTTAGCCCTCCTACCGACATAACCCCTTCAGCCTTCCTCCCCCACCTTAACCCCTTTAGCCTTCCTCCCCCACATCACCTTTAGCCTTCCTCCCCACCTCATTCCTTTAGCCTTCCTCCCCCACCTCACCCTTTAGCCTTCCTTTCCCACCTCACCCCTTTAGCCCTCCTACCCCACATAACCCCCTTTTGCCCCTTCTCCCCCTTTTAGTCCCTTCAGCCCTTCTCCCCCCCCACCCACCCCTTTAGCCCTCCTCCCCAACCCCACCCCTTTAACCTTCCTCCCCCACCTCACCCTTTAGCCCTCCTACCCCACATAACCCCTTCAGCCTTCCTCCCCCACCTAACCCCTTTAGCCCTCCTCCCCCACCTCAACCCTTTAGCCTTACTCCCCTACCTCACCCCTTTAGCCCTCCTCCCCACCTCACCCCCTTTAGCCCTCCTTCCCCACCTCACCCCTTTAGCCCTCCTCCCCCACCTCACACATTTAGCCCTCCTCCCCCACATCACCCCTTTAGCATTCCTCCCCCACCTCACCCATTTAGCCCTCCTACCCCACTCACCCCTTTAGCCCTCCTACCCCACATCACCCTTTAGCCCTCCTCCCCACCTCACCCCTTTGCCTTCCTCCCCCACCTCTTCCCTTTAGCCTTCCTTCCCCACCTCACCCCTTTAGCCCTCCTCCCCCACCTCACCCCTTTAGCCCTCCTACCCCACATCACCCTTTAGCCTTCCTCCCCCACCTCACCCCTTTAGCCCTCCTCCCCCACCTCACCCCTTTAGCCCTCCTTCCCCACCTCACCCCCTTTAGCCCTCCTCCCCCACCTCACCCATTTAGCCCTCCTCCCCCACATCACCCCTTTAGCATTCCTCCCCCACCTCACCCCTTTAGCCCTCCTACCCACTTCCCCCTTTAGCCCTCCTACCCCACCTCACCCCTTTAGCCCTCCTCCCCCACCTCACCCCTTTAGCCTTCCTCCCCTACCTCAACCCTTTAGCCCTCCTCCCCCACCTCACCCCTTTAGCCCTCTTACCCCACCTCACCCCTTTAGCCCTCCTCCCCCACCTCACCCCTTTAGCCTTCCTCCCCTACCTCAACCCTTTAGCCCTCCTCCTCACTAACCCAGTCTCACCTCACCCCCTCTCTCTTCCTCACTAACCCAGTCTCACCTCATCACCTCTCTCCTCCTCACTAACCCAGTCTCACCACATCCCCTCTCTCCTCTTCACTAACCCAGTCTCACCTCATCCCCTCTCTCCTACTCACTAACCCAGTCTCACCTCATCCCCTCTCTCCTCCTCACTAACCCAGTCTCACCTCACCCCCTCTCTCCTCCTCACTAACCCTGTCTCACCTCATCCCCTCTCTCCTCCTCACTAACCCAGTCTCACCTCATCCCCTCTCTCCTCCTCACTAATCCAGTCTCACCTCACCCCCTCTCTCCTCCTCACTAACCCAGTCTCACCTCATCCCCACTCTCCTCCTCACTAACCCAGTCTCACCTCATCACCTCTCTCTCCTCCACTAACCCAGTCTCACCTCATCACCTCTCTCCTCCTCACTAACCCAGTCTCACCTCATCCCTCTCTCCTCCTCACTAACCCAGTCTCAACTCATCCCCTCTCTCCTCCTCACTAACCCAGTCTCACCTCATCACCTCTCTCCTCCTCACTAACCCAGTCTCACCTCACCCCCTCTCTACTCCTCACTAACCCAGTCTCACCTCACCCCCTCTCTCCACCTCACGAACCCAGTCTCACCTCACCCCCTCTGTCCTCCTCACTAACCCAGTCTCACCTCACCCCCTCTCTACTCCTCACTAACCCAGTCTCACCTCACCCCCTCTCTCCTCCTCACTAACCCAGTCCCACTTCATCCCCTCTCTCCTCCTCACTAACCCAGTCTCACCTCATCATCTCTCTCCTCCTCACTAACCCAGTCTCACCTCATCACCTATCTCCTCCTCACTAACCCAGTCTCACCTCAGCACCGCTCTCCTCCTCACTAACCCAGTCTCACCTCATCATCTCTCTCCTCCTCACTAACCCAGTCTCACCTCATCACCTCTCTCCTTCTCACTAACCCAGTCTCACCTCAGCACCGCTCTCCTCCTCACTAACCCAGTCTCACCTCATCACCTCTCTCCTTCTCACTAACCCAGTCTCACCTCAGCACCGCTCTCCTCCTCACTAACCCAGTCTCACCTCATCATCTCTCTCCTCCTCACTAACCCAGTCTCACCACATCCCCTCTCTCCTCTTCACTAACCCAGTCTCACCTCATCCCCTCTCTCCTACTCACTAACCCAGTCTCACCTCATCCCCTCTCTCCTCCTCACTAACCCAGTCTCACCTCACCCCCTCTCTCCTCCTCACTAACCCTGTCTCACCTCATCCCCTCTCTCCTCCTCACTAACCCAGTCTCACCTCATCCCCTCTCTCCTCCTCACTAATCGAGTCTCACCTCACCCCCTCTCTCCTCCTCACTAACCCAGTCTCACCTCATCCCCACTCTCCTCCTCACTAACCCAGTCTCACCTCATCACCTCTCTCCTCCTCACTAACCCAGTCTCACCTCATCACCTCTCTCCTCCTCACTAACCCAGTCTCACCTCATCCCCTCTCTCCTCCTCACTAACCCAGTCTCAACTCATCCCCTCTCTCCTCCTCACTAACCCAGTCTCACCTCATCACCTCTCTCCTCCTCACTAACCCAGTCTCACCTCACCCCCTCTGTCCTCCTCACTAACCCAGTCTCACCTCACCCCCTCTCTACTCCTCACTAACCCAGTCTCACCTCACCCCCTCTCTCCACCTCACGAACCCAGTCTCACCTCACCCCCTCTCTCCTCCTCACTAACCCAGTCCCACTTCATCCCCTCTCTCCTCCTCACTAACCCAGTCTCACCTCATCATCTCTCTCTCCTCCTCACTAACCCAGTCTCACCTCATCACCTATCTCCTCCTCCCCACTAACCCAGTCTCACCTCAGCACCGCTCTCCTCCTCACTAACCCAGTCTCACCTCATCATCTCTCTCCTCCTCACTAACCCAGTCTCACTCATCACCTCTCTCCTTCTCACTAACCCAGTCTCACCTCATCATTCTCTCCTCCTCACTAACCCAGTCTCACCTAATCACGCTCTCCTCTCACTAACCCATTCTCACCTCATTCCCTCTCTCCTCCTCACTAACCCAGTCTCACCTCACCCCCTCACTAACCCAGTCTCACCTCATCACCTCTCTCCTCCTCACTAACCCAGTCTCACCTCATCACCTCTCTCCTCCTCACTAACCCAGTCTCACCTCATCACCTCTCTCCTCCTCACTAACCCAGTCTCACCACATCCCCTCTCTCCTCCTCACTAACCCAGTCTCACCTCATCCCCTCTCATACTCACTAACCCAGTCTCACCTCATCCCCTCTCTCCTCCTCACTAACCCAGTCTCACCTCATCACCTCTCTCCTCCTCACTAACCCAGTCTCACCTCACCCCCTCTGTCCTCCTCACTAACCCAGTCTCACCTCACCCCCTCTCTACTCCTCACTAACCCAGTCTCACCTCACCCCCTCTCTCCACCTCACGAACCCAGTCTCACCTCACCCCCTCTCTCCTCCTCACTAACCCAGTCCCACTTCATCCCCTCTCTCCTCCTCACTAACCCAGTCTCACCTCATCATCTCTCTCCTCCTCACTAACCCAGTCTCACCTCATCACCTATCTCCTCCTCACTAACCCAGTCTCACCTCAGCACCGCTCTCCTCCTCACTAACCCAGTCTCACCTCATCATCTCTCTCCTCCTCACTAACCCAGTCTCACCTCATCACCTCTCTCCTTCTCACTAACCCAGTCTCACCTCATCATCTCTCTCCTCCTCACTAACCCAGTCTCACCTAATCACCGCTCTCCTCCTCACTAACCCAGTCTCACCTCATTCCCTCTCTCCTCCTCACTAACCCAGTCTCACCTCACCCCCTCACTAACCCAGTCTCACCTCATCACCTCTCTCCTCCTCACTAACCCAGTCTCACCTCATCACCTCTCTCCTCCTCACTAACCCAGTCTCACCTCATCACCTCTCTCCTCCTCACTAACCCAGTCTCACCACAACCCCTCTCTCCTCCTCACTAACCCAGTCTCACCTCATCCCCTCTCTCCTACTCACTAACCCAGTCTCACCTCATCCCCTCTCTCCTCCTCACTAACCCAGTCTCACCTCACCCCCTCTCTCCTCCTCACTAACCCAGTCTCACCTCATCCCCTCTCTCCTCCTCACTAACCCAGTCTCACCTCATCACCTCTCTCCTCCTCACTAACCCAGTCTCACCTCACCCCCTCTCTCATCCTCACTAACCCAGTCTCACCTCACCCTCTCTCTCCTCCTCACGAACCCAGTCTCACCTCATCCCCACTCTCCTCCTCACTAACCCAGTCTCACCTCATCACCTCTCTCCTCCTCACTAACCCAGTCTCACCTCATTACCTCTCTCCTCCTCACTAACCCAGTCTCACCTCATCCCCTCTCTCCTCCTCACTAACCCAGTCTCAACTCATCCCCTCTCTCCTCCTCACTAAACCAGTCTCACCTCATCACCTCTCTCCTCCTCACTAACCCAGTCTCACCTCACCCCCTCTGTCCTCCTCACTAACCCAGTCTCACCTCACCCCCTCTCTACTCCTCACTAACCCAGTCTCACCTCATCCCCTCTCTCCACCTCACGAACCCAGTCTCACCTCATCCCCTCTCTCCTCCTCACTAACCCAGTCTCACCTCATCACCTCTCTCCTCCTCACTAACCCAGTCTCACCTCACCCCCTCTCTACTCCTCCCTAACCCAGTCTCACCTCACCCCCTCTCTCCTCCTCACTAACCCAGTCTCACCTCACCCCCTCTCTACTCCTCCCTAACCCAGTCTCACCTCATCACCTCTCTCCTTCTCACTAACCCAGTCTCACCTCAGCACCGCTCTCCTCCTCACTAACCCAGTCTCACCTCATCATCTCTCTCCTCCTCACTAATCCAGTCTCACCTAATCACCGCTCTCCTCCTCACTAACCCAGTCTCACCTCATTCCCTCTCTCCTCCTCACTAACCCAGTCTCACCTCACCCCCTCACTAACCCAGTCTCACCTCATCACCTCTCTCCTCCTCACTAACCCAGTCTCACCTCATCACCTCTCTCCTTCTCACTAACCCAGTCTCACCTCAGCACCGCTCTCCTCCTCACTAACCCAGTCTCACCTCACCACCTCTCTCCTCCTCACTAATCCAGTCTCACCTAATCACCGCTCTCCTCCTCACTAACCCAGTCTCACCTCATCCCCTCTCTCCTCCTCACTAACCCAGTCTCACCTCACCCCCTCACTAACCCAGTCTCACCTCATCACCTCTCTCCTCCTCACTAACCCAGTCTCACCTCATCACCTCTCTCCTCCTCACTAACCCAGTCTCACCTCATCACCTCTCTCCTCCTCACTAACACAGTCTCACCTCACCCCCTCTCTCCTCCTCACTAACCCAGTCTCACCTCATCCCCTCTCTCCTCCTCACTAACCCTGTCTCACCTCATCCCCTCTCTCCTCCTCACTTTACCCAGTCTCACCTCACCCCCTCACTAACACAGTCTCACCTCATCACCTCTCTCCTCCTCACTAACCCAGTCTCACCTCATTCCCTCTCTCCTCCTCACTAACCCATGCTCACCTCATCCCCTCTCTCCTCCTCACTAACCCAGTCTCACCTCATCATCTCTCTCCTCCTCACTAACCCAGTCTCACCTCATCCCCTCTCTCCTCCTCACTAACCCAGTCTCACCTCTCCTCCTCTCTTCTTCTCATCCTTCACTTCCTTATAAATCAGTGGCGTGGACAGACAGACATTGTAGATTGCTATAGCGAGCTTCAGACCAGATTACCACAGCATTACAGTCAACCGTACACACACACACACACACACACAAAGCATTAGTCAATCACACACAGACCTTCAATTTGACCATTTTAATTAGAAAGGGCTTCTCCTTAGCTCCTCCAAGTGTGTGCATGTGTGTGTGTGTAAGTGTATGTGTGTGTATGTGTGTGTGTGTGTGTGTGTGTGTGTCAGTCTAGGTTCCCTTTTCTTCATTTTAATAGCTTTGTTGGACAGTAAATGGATTTGCCAGGGTTTGACCCAGTCCATTTTACTGCCTCTGTTTTCTCTCTGTTCCACTTTGCAGTCGCTTCATAATGAAGTAGAGGCTAAACATGCACCAGGAAAAGTGGTAATCTTTCTCTCTCTTTCTCTCACTCACTCACTCTCTCTCTCTCTCTCTCTCTCTCTCTCTCTCTCTCTCTCTCTCTCTCTCTCTCTCTCTCTCTCTCTCTCTCTCTCTTTCCCTCCCTCTCCCTACCCCCTCTCTCCCCTCCACTTTCTCTTTCCTTACCCTTCTCTCGACCTCTCTCTGTTTCTCCATCTCTCTACTCAGTGGGTGAGTGATCTAATTGAATTCTTATTACAGAATGACAGTTCATGATAATTGCTGCAGTCCTAATGTACTCCATAACATGTGACCATAGTGGTTCAGAAACGTTCATTTCCTCCCTGTGGAGAGAAAGAGAAACATAGAGAGAGAGAGAGAGAGAGACAGAGAGAGACCATTAGACCTGAACACGGTCCAAGGCGTGGACAAGGCGGGTGACATGGACAAGGCGGGTGACACGGACAAGAGCAGGAAGTTATCACTAACACTGGTGCTATTGTAGGGGGTGCAATGAATGTTAGATCTTCATTACATTTTACATTACATTTTAGTCATTTAGCAGACGCTCTTATCCAGTGCGACTTCCAATTAGTGAGTGCATACATTTTTTATACTGGCCCCCGTGAGAATCGAACTCACAACCCTTGCAAGCGCCATGCTCTACCAACTGAGCTACAGGAGCCATGTGAAACAATGGCTTTAACATCTGATTAAAAGTTTATATTTTCCACTTGTGTGTGTTTAGTCTATTTTGTAAATTATTCACAGCTGAACTGTACGCCTATATTTGTAATAGCACTACATAAACAATGACTACTATTTGAATTACTCATACTCCTCTTCCATCGTGATCTGAGGGACACCTGGTTGTTATCCCATACAAGAAAGTGAGTCTGCGATGCTCTATTTAGCCTCATCCATGTCTAATAGTGAGACTAAGAACATACTCTAGAACAGGGTTCCCCAACTGGCGGCCCGCGGGTGGTTTTACTTGGCCCCTCAAGTTTTCTGAGCAAAAATTAAATTATAAAATATATATATATATATATATATATATATATATATATATATATACAGAACCAGTCAAAGGTTTGAACACACCTACTCATTCAAGGGTTTTTCTTTATTTTTACTATTTTCTACATTGTAGAATAATAGTGAAGACATACAAACTATGAAATAACACATATGGAATCATGTAGTAAACAAAAAAGTGTTAAACAAATCAAAATGTATTTTATATTTGAAATTATTCATACAGCCACCCTTTGCCTTGACGACAGCTTTGCACACTCTTGGCATTCTCTCAACCAGCTTCATGAGGAATGCTTTTCCAACAGTCTTGAAGGAGTTCCCACATATGCTGAGCACTTGTTGGCTGCTTTTCCTTCACTCTGCCGACCGACTCATCCCAAACCATCTCGATTGGGTTGAGGTCGGGGGATTGTGGAGGCCAGGTCATCTGATGCAGCACTCCATCACTCTCCTTCTTGGTAAAATAGCCCTTACACAGCCTGGAGGTGTGTTGGGTCATTGTCCTGTTGAAAAACAAATTATAGTCCCACTAAGCCCAAACCAGATTGGATGGTGTATCGCTGTAGAATGCTGTGGTAGCCATGCTGGTTAAGTGTGCCTTGAATTCTAAATAAATCACAGACAGTGTCACCAGTAAAGCACCCCCACACCATAACACCTCCTCTTTGATGCTTTACGGTGGGAACTACACATGCGGCGATCATCCGTTCACCCACACCACGTCTCATAAAGACACAGCGGTTGGAACCACAAATCTCCAATTTGGACTCCAGACCAAAGAACAAATTTCCACCGGTCTAATGTCCATTGCTCGTGTTTCTTGGCCCAAGCAAGTCTCTTCTTCTTATTGGTGTCCTTTAGTAGTGGTTTCTTTGCAGCAATTCAACCATGGAGGCTTGATTCACGCAATCCCATCTGAACAGTTGATTTTGAGATGTGTCTGTGACTTGAATTCTGTGAAGCATTTATTTGGGCTGCAATTTCTGAGGCTGGTAACTCTAATGAACATCCTCTGCAGCAGAGGTAACTCTGGCTCTTCCATTCCAGTGGTGATCCTCATGAGCACTTGATGGTTTTTACGACTGCACTTGAAGACACTTAATATTATATCTATTTGGGCTTCTTGACCATCCACTCAATAAAAAATCGGCCCTACTCTAGAAGCCTTATCCATGTCTAAGAGTGACACTAAGATATACTCTAGAAGCCCCTTTTACCCCCTCTCCAACCCTCCTACCTCCCTCTCAACCCCCTCTACCCCCCCTCTTCACACCTCTGCACCCCCCTCTAACTCCCTCTCCAACACCGCTCCACCCCTTCTACCCCTCTCCACCCCTTCAACCCCCACTCCACCCCTCCACCCCATCTACCTCCCTCTCCTCCCCTTTGACCCCCACTCCACCCCCCTCTCCACCCCCTCTCCACCCCCTCTCCACCCCCACTCCACCCCCTCTCCACCCCTTCTAAACCCCTCTCCACCCCCTCTCCACCCCCCACTCCACCCCCCTCTCCACCCCTTCTACTCCCCTTCTACCCCTCTCTAACCCCATCTCCACCACACGCTCAAATCCTTCTACCCCCTCTCCACCCCTTCCATTCCCCTTCTACCCTCTCCACCCCTTCTACCTCCATCTCAACCCCCTCTACCCCCCACACCACCCCTTCTACCCCCTCTCCACCCCCTTCGACACCCCAGTCCACCCCCCTCAACCTCCTCTACCCCCCTTTCCTCCCATTCTACCCTCTCTCCACCCTCCTCCCACCCACTCTCCGCCTCCCTATCCACTCCTTCTCCAATCCCTCTCCACCCCTTCTCCACCCCTTCTCCAACCCTCCTACCTCCCTCTCAACCCCCTCTACCCCGTTCCACCCCTTCTACCCCCTCTCCACCCCTTCAACCCCCCACTCCACCCCCCTCCACCCCATCTACCTCCCTCTCCTCCCCTTTGACCCCCACTCCACCCCCCTCTCCACCCCCTTCTCCTCCCCTTCTACCCCCCTCTCCACCCCCTCTCCACCCCCCTCTCCACCCCTTCTACTCCCCTTCTACCCCCTCTCTACCCCATCTCCACCACATGCTCCACTTCTTCTACCCCCTCTCCACCCCTTCCATTCCCCTTCTACCCTCTCCACCCCTTCTACCTCCCTCTCAACCCCCTCTACCCCCCGCACCACCCCTTCTACCCCCCTCTCCACCCCTTCGACCCCCAGTCCACCCCCCTCAACCCCCTCTACCCCCCTTTCCTCCCCTTCAACCCTCTCCACCCTCCTCCCACCCACTCTCCGCCTCCCTATCCACCTCCTTCTCCAATCCCTCTCCACCCCTTCTATCCCCCCTCTACACCCCCTCTCCACCTCCGTCCAAACCCCCCCTCCCCCATGGCTCCCTACAGATTTCCATCTCTCCCAGTGTAGCTGTGAAATCTCATTGAGACTTTAGAGACAGTACAGAGAAGCTACAGGCCCTGCTCTGCTTTGGCTAAAGCCTGAGGGACTACAAAAGCCATGAGCTGAATTCTATCAGTCTGTTATACACACCACAGAGTCCGCGTCCCAAATAGGGTGCTGGGGAAAAGTTGTGTGCTATGTAGGGAATAGGGTGCCATTTGGGACACATCCATATACACCAGAGACTGCGTTTCTCGCTTCACAGTCTAAGCAAGATGCATGAAATGAAGAACAAACTAGCTACATATACAAAAGATGTTCAGCCACTATGTCTTGGGAGTGGAATATATGTTGGATAAAAAGCTTTTTTTGTGATGTTTCATCATAAAAGCCATCAGGTTTCGCCACGCACTTTTAGCGCCAAATGTTTTCTAGTTATTGTTGAAGTGAATCACAATGCGCAATATAAGGTTCTCCATTTCGGTTGTTTTTACAGTAGTTCTTTACGGTAGTTTTCTACTTAAATTAGGAATACATACAACAATAGAACATTCTAGAATGAGAACACTTCTGAAATCGCTTCCAAAATCGCTTCTCGCACAGTTAATGATGCAGCAAGGAGGACTTAACTTTACTGCGTGGCGGAAATCCAAGTCTCATGGTATGATTGTATAACACCATTTACACCATCTACACCATTTACATCCGACAGCTTGTCCGGCTTTGGCTTGTCTTGGGCTGACGTGATCACGTATTATTATTGTATCTGATCTGCTTAATCTTTTCCAAGGCTTCTCCATGTCTTTCTATCCTAGTCTCCATCCATCTACTCTCCATCGCTCCCCCCTCTCGCTCACCCCCCCCCCCCTCTCTCCCATCTCTCTCTTTCTTCTACTCTCTCTCCTTTTCTCTCTTTCTCTATCTATGAGATGATATTGTTTATTGTTTTCTCTCGCTCATCGGCTTACCACGTAAGATTTGACAAGAATCAGCTCAGTGGTTTTAAACAGATAAGGAGGCTTAGTGCCAAAGCAGTGTTTTCCCTTCCGAGGCTTCCCTCCTTCTTTTAAACCTCCATCTATCTATATTCAGTATTGAGAGAGAGAGAGAGAGAGAGAGAGAGAGAGAGAGAGAGAGAGAGAGAGAGAGAGAGAGAGAGAGAGAGAGAGAGAGAGAGAGAGAGAGAGAGAGAGAGAGAGAGAGAGAAGAGAGGGAAGAGAGGGAAGAGAGAGAGAGAGAGGGAAGAGAGAGAGAGGGGGAAGAGAGAGAGAGAGGGAAGAGAGAGAGAGGGAGAGGGACGAGAGATAGAGAGGGAAGAGAGTGAGAGGGAAGAGAGACAGAGAGAGAGAGAGAGAGAGAGAGAGAGAGAGAGAGAGAGAGAGAGAGAGAGAGAGAGAGAGAGAGAGAGAGAGAGAGAGAGAGAGAGAGAGAGAGAGAGAGAGAGAGAGAGAGAGAGAGAGAGAGAGAGAGAGAGAGAGAGAGAGAGAGAGAGAGAGAGAGAGATGGAACATGCCTTTATTTTCTCTTAGTTTCATCTGTTCCTGTGCTCGGTACTGCTCTATCTATCTTCAGTATTGACAGAGAGGGAGGGAAAGGGGGAGAGAGGGGGAGAGAGGGGGAAAACAGAAAGAGGGAAATGGTTGCTGCTCTCTCTATCTCCCATTAGTATCGACTCTGACCCACACACACACACACACAAAACCAACCAACAGTCAGTGTGCTGTGCTTGATTGCCGCGAGACCTGGCTGTGTTGTCATTTTGAACTAGTTTAGCGATCTCCATCTCGCCACTGCGACGGCGAGTGCTCGAAGAATGCCAGCAGGCGACAACAACTCCTCAGCTCGGCGCTGCTCTGACTTTTAATCAGCAGATTTTATTTTAATAATTCAAACATGAAAACAAACCTTGTTGTGGAGTCTCTGTGTGCCCTGTGGGCCCTGGTCAAAAGTAGTGCACTATAAAGGGAATAAGGTGCTATTCAGGATACAGCATCTGTGTGCCCTGTGGGCCCTGGTCAAAAGTAGTGCACTATAAAGGGAATAGGGTGCTATTTGGGATACACTCTCTGTGTGTATCGTGCCACATTACAGGACGTTAGCACTAATTAATTGTGTGCTTATTGTTGCAAATGGAGGAGATGCTTTGGAAAGGGAATAGCTAGCTTGTTTGAGAAAGCAGATGCTTTGATGTTTAAGATGCCCACGATAAGAAAGCCCTATGTGAATATAGTGTGAGTAAAAGCATGGTTACACTGTTGTTCCTTGGTCCCAAAGGGAAAACTGTTCCCAAGTGCTCAGAAAATATGAGCGAACCGGAAACGTTTAAGCGTACGAATAAAAAACGATGCTCAGGGATTCAATGCAGAAGGAAAGGTTTCTATACCTCCGTAAATCAGCTTCATATCATTGTTCTCATGGGGTCATTTTACAGTCTTAATCTTATTGCTACAATGACTCCTAAAGGAGCTGTTCTAAGAGGTTTGACGCGTACCAGTCCAGGTATGGAGAGGCAAATTTCACAGGAGAGACGAGTAGCGTAGCCATAGTCACCCTCACTACAGTAGAGAGAGAGAGAGAGAGAGAGAGAGAGAGAGAGAGAGAGAGAGAGAGAGAGAGAGAGAGAGAGAGAGAGAGAGAGAGAGAGAGAGAGAGAGAGAGAGAGAGAGAGAGAGAGAGAGAGAGAGAGAGAGAGAGAGAGAGAGAGAGAGAGCGATGCAGTGTTCCAGTGTGCCGACACCTCCCTTAGTGCGTTTCATTCACCAACCAGACTCTGGCTGCAGCTCTGTATAAATCACTACAGAAAAAAAACGTGCAAACAGGGATTGAATTCTGAGGGAGACTCTGTAACACATACACACATACATATAGACGCACACAAACGTGCATATACACACACAAATACATACACAAACATCACACACACACACACACACACACCCTGCCTCCAGCCCAGATGAGCCTTGATAAACAGTGAAGGGACTTTTGACTGTGTGTGAAGGTGCGGAGAGCAAGGTTAAATTTGTCTTGAACACACATAACGGGGCTAATATCTTCAATTATCTATTATCTCCGCTGCAGGGTCTGAGGCAGCAGTAGGATAAGGGGGCTGGGTCTAGTTAGTAGAATAGTGGGATAAGGGGGCTAGGATATAGTTAGTAGAATAGTGGGATAAGGGGGCTAGGGTCTAGTTAGTAGAATAGTGGGATAAGGGGGCTGGGTCTAGTTAGTAGAATAGTGGGATAAGGGGGGCTGGGGTCTAGTTAGTAGAATAGTGGGATAAGGGGGCTAGGGTCTAGTTAGTAGAATAGTGGGATAAGGGGGCTGGGTCTAGTTAGTAGAATAGTGGGATAAGGGGGCTGGGGTCTAGTTAGTAGAATAGTGGGATAAGGGGGCTAGGATCTAGTTAGTAGAATAGTGGGATAAGGGGGCTGGGTCTAGTTAGTAGAATAGTGGGATAAGGGGGCTGGGGTCTAGTTAGTAGAATAGTGGGATAAGGGGGCTAGGGTCTAGTTAGTAGAATAGTGGGATAAGGGGGCTGGGTCTAGTTAGTAGAATAGTGGGATAAGGGGGCTAGGGTCTAGTTAGTAGAATAGTGGGATAAGGGGGCTGGGTCTAGTTAGTAGAATAGTGGGATAAGGGGGCTAGGGTCTAGTTAGTAGAATAGTGGGATAAGGGGGCTAGGGTCTAGTTAGTAGAATAGTGGGATAAGGGGGCTAGGGTCTAGTTAGTAGAATAGTGGGATAAGGGGGGCTAGGGGTCTAGTTAGTAGAATAGTGGGATAAGGGGGCTGGGGTCTAGTTAGTAGAATAGTGGGATAATGGGGGCTAGGGTCTAGTTAGTAGAATAGTGGGATAAGGGGGCTAGGGTCTAGTTAGTAGAATAGTGGGATAAGGGGGCTAGGGTCTAGTTAGTAGAATAGTGGGATAAGGGGGCTAGGGTCTAGTTAGTAGAATAGTGGGATAAGGGGGCTGGGTCTAGTTAGTAGAATAGTGGGATAAGATGGGAAAACAGGGGAAAGAAAAAAAGCTCTTTATTTCTGTCTGCAGTATTACTTTAACTGGCAATAACAATCTGACATTTTGCTTCAAGAAAACCTTTCATTGGATCATCCCTTATTAACTGGATTTTGCCTTTTAAGGGTGACAGTAAATTATTAGAGATAAAAGTCAGGACATTGGATCGCTCTCTCTCTCTATTTCCCCTCTCTCTCTCTTTCTCTGGGTTGTACTGTCCAGTATAATTTACTCTCTCTCTCTATAATTGAACTTTATGAGATATCAGTGGACTCTAACAGTTCTCTGCAGTTCGTTATTAATATTTTACAGAGCGGTTTTATCAGACTTTTACAGCGAGTCTCTGCTACCCTCAGAGGACAAAAGTCAAGGAGGAGAAATGTGAAGAAAGTAGAGGAAGAGAGAAGTGTCGATTTCTTTCTTCCGTTGTTTGGGAGACACTGGTGTCCAGGCTCGTTTGGGAGACACTGGTGACCAGGCTCGTTTGGGAGACACTGGTGACCAGGCTCGTTTTGGAGACACTGGTGACCAGGCTCGTTTGGGAGACACTGGTGACCAGGCTCATTTGGGAGACACTGGTGACCAGGCTCGTTTGGGAGACACTGGTGACCAGGCTCGTTTGGGAGACACTGGTGACCAGGCTCGTTTGGGAGACACTGGTGACCAGGCTCGTTTGGGAGACACTGGTGACAAGGCTCGTTTGGGAGACACTGGTGACCAGGCTCGTTTGGGAGACACTGGTGACAAGGCTCGTTTGGGAGACACTGGTGACCAGGCTCATTTGGGAGACACTGGTGACCAGGCTCGTTTGGGAGACACTGGTGACCTAGGCTCGTTTGGGAGACACTGGTGACCAGGCTCGTTTGGGAGACACTGGTGACCAGGCTCGTTTGGGAGACACTGGTAACAAGGCTCGTTTGGGAGACACTGGTGACCAGGCTCGTTTGGGAGACACTGGTGACCAGGCTCGTTTGGGAGACACTGGTGACTAGTCTCGTTTGGGAGACACTTCTCGAGGAGGTAAACATTTGTAGTAGCGGTGAGCTCCTCGGAACCCACAGCAAGATGAGACGAGACGAGACTGCTGAAACCAAGTGAGGCAGGGACCAGAAAACCAATCCATGTAGATTTAAAGAGGTTGAGAGAGAGAGTGGAGAAATAAAGAAATGGGAAACAGGAGGAGCACCCCCATCCCTCCCTCTCCTCCTCGACTCCGTTATCTCGCTCCTCTGCTCCGTTAGGAAACAACTATTTTTTTCCATGACATCCTTCTCTGCATATACTGTACGAAGTGTCTGGCTTGGCGAGCGTCGCCATGGCAGCAAGCTAACACCCTGATGTTTCATTCATTGTCAGGGTCAGGGAGTCAGAGGATCACAGGACATCAAGAATAAGGGAGGAAAAATATATAAACATTCTGTTTTTTATCCCGTTACTTCTGTCTTTTTTTCCCCCTATGTCTGGGAATGAAAAGAGGAGGATAGAGGAGAAACAGAGAAGTGGAGGGAGCAAGAGAGAAAGAGGATGAAAAGAACCAGAAGTAGAGATGGATAGAAGGGAGAGAAAGGGAAAAGAGCGTGATAGAGAGAAAATGGGAAAGATTAATGAAAGAGGTGGAGATGGACATTATTCTAGTGAAAGTCAGAGAGGAGTCAGAGAGGAGTGAACAGGTTCTTTGGTATGACAGAGGTCGTCCTCTCTGTTTGCCTGTCTGCTTGGGGACACCGAGGGACATGAGTGTGTGTGACGTGTGTGTGTGTGCACGCCATCACTCTGTCAAGCTCGCGTTAATAATCAGTGCTTGATTAAACAGCCATTCAGAGAGGCAGGATTAGGGAAGTCCCCTCAGACCTGATGGGATGGGTCGGAAACAACCTTATGTGTTTCTGTGTGACCATGTAAAGTGTCACTTATAAGCCTGACATCCCAGTGGGAAAAACTGTCTGGAAGGACGTAATTTCAACGGCACAACTCCCGGTTTTGCGGCCTGGGATTGTTTTATTTTGTGCAGACACATAGGAATGCTCCATACACCCCCCATAAACAAACACTCAGTGACCCAAACACACACACACACACACACACACACACACACACACACACACACACACACACACACACACTACAGCTGGGTAATATGTATATCATGATAAATTGATGAATTATCACAATAACAATAAATTGAACGATACATTTATAACATGAATGTGCATGCACCACAGTAATTATTTTTGTTTAAATATTAGCCTTAAAACGACTATCTACTAGCTTGAATGTTGTAGCTATCAATTGTCCCATTAACAATCACCCGTATTAGCAAACTTATTTCATTTAAAACCTTAAGGTTATTTATTGTAATGAACGATATCAGCAAATTTTCCACGATAAGTGGTCGGTGCTGATCATTTTTAGTTTATAGTCCCAGCTCTAACACACACACACACACACACACACACACACACACACACACATACCCTATAGCCCTCACCCCTCACCCAGTGCGAAGACTGACTTGAATGACCTTTTAGTGAAGTGAGAGAGAGCGAGAGAGAGAGAGAGATAGAGAGAGAGAGAGAGAGAGAGAGAGAGAGAGAGAGAGAGAGAGAGAGAGAGATGTTCCTCTCTCTCCTTGATATGTTAAGGTAATTAGTTATACTCTTTGACAGAGAGTTCCTAAAAGCAAGAAATGAATTTTACTTACTGTCAAACCCTGAGAGTTTAAAATGTGATTAACTCAAAGTGCTAAAAGGCAGCAGATTAATTGAGGATCTATCACAGTAATTGTTTATGTCGGTCTGTTTTCGTGTCTCCTCCATGTGGGGCTGTTTCCCAAGTGGAACCCTATTCCCTACATAGTGCATTACTTTTGACCAGAGCTCTATGGGTCCTATTGCCATTAAGGATGCAGACAGTCACTAGAATAACTACAGGCATATATCTAGAATTGATAGAGAACCAATTGGGACAAATCCTTGAATTGGATGAGTTAAGAGCATTCTGTGAGCGGTCGGTGCGGTTCAGAGAATATCACGTTGGTTTTTCTGACATGGGCTCAAATGCAGCCTCAGGCAGAGTCATCCCCAAACACTCTGCGGATACCACAGAAGGCCTTCCTAATGATCCACTAAAACATGTCTGTTGTTCTGAGTGAATTCAATTTCCTGACAACTAATGTAACACAAAACGCTGCGGTGTAGAATAACAATGATCGTAAAAAACAATGGCAGGGGATGGGAGAGGATGGTGGCGGGTGTTTGGCCCTCTCAGCGTGAGAGGGAGAATGTTGTTTTATGCAATTTTGAAGAGAAATCGTTTGTGCTCACAGCAAGGGGTGGGAATTGTTTTGCCTCATCCCGAGAGTTTCCTGATGCAGGTTTTGATTGAATGAGACCTATTGGATTGAATGCGGAAGATGTCTCCCAATAGACTTCACAGAAGTGTTCTCAGTGAGGCTGTCCCAAATGGTACCCTATTCCCTTTGTAGTGCACTACTTTTAACCAGAGCCCTATGGAGCCTATATTGCCATTTAGGATACAGACAGACACAAGAATAACTACAGGAATATATCTATAATTGATTGAGAACCAGACACCGACGTTCACATAAACAATAACAATTTCTCAACTGACTGTGAATTGGTCTTAATTATTTAAAACCACATCTACATAAAAAGGAGACAGTCCTTCTTCAATCTTAAATTGGGGCATTTCTGAGAAGTTGCTACAGCTGAATGTGATGCTCTGAGTCTCTGAGGTTTGGGAGGGGAGAAGCCAGTGATATTCTGGTATGACACTTACACGAGATGTGTCCCAGATGGCACCCTGTCCCCTATGTAGTGCACTAATTACATGGTGCATTTTGGAACGCACAGACATTGACGCCGTCCTCAAATGCCGTCCCAGCCCCGTTGACGATATTCGGCACAGTGCTTTTTCTGTGTTTGCTATGGGAATGTTACATCTTGAATGGAGCCAAGGGCACAATCCTTAGTTTGACTGTTCAAGGATCTTTTCTCTGAGATCAAAGTCAAAGGCTGCCAGTCAGTCACATAGTGTATACACTGTTGAGATGACAACAAGGACTGAATGCTGTAATATATTCATTATACACACCTATATATGGTAAAATGGTAGTTTCCTTCTACTTCTTTATATGCATGAGGACTGCCAGGAAATATTTTGGGTATCTCAGATTGTTCTGGCAATTCTCACATAGAAGACTTAATTGGGAGGAAGGATGTTTGACGTGCTTTTTACAAATACAGTGGGGGAAAAAAGTATTTGATCCCCTGCTGATTTTGTACGTTTGCCCACTGACAAAGTCATGATCAGTCTATAATTTTAATGGTAGGTTTATTTGAACAGTGAGAGACAGAATAACAACAAAGAAATCCAGAAAAACGCATGTCAAAAATGTTATGAATTGATTTGCATTTTAATGGAGGGAAATAAGTGTTTGACCCCTCTGCAAAACATGACTTAGTACTTGGTGGCAAAACTCTTGTTGGCAATCACATAGGTCAGATGTTTCTTGTAGTTGGCCACCAGGTTTGCACTCATATCAGGAGGGATTTTGTTCCACTCCTCTTTGCAGATCTTCTCCAAGTCATTAAGGTTTTGAGGCTGACGTTTGGCAACGCAAACCTTCAGCTCCCTCCACATATTTTCTATGGGATTAAGGTCTGGAAACTGGCTAGGCTACTCCAGGACTTTAATGTGCTTCTTCTTGAGCTACTCCTTTGTTGCCTGGCCATGTGTTTTGGGTCATTGTCATGCTGGAATACCCATTCACGACCCATTTTCAATGCCCTGGCTGAGGGAAGGAGGTTCTCACCCAAGATTTGATGGTACATGGCCCCGTCCATCGTCCCTTTGATGCGGTGAAGTTGTCCTGTCCCCTTAGGAGAAAAACACCCCCAAAGCATAATGTTTCCACCTCTATGTTTGACAGTGAGGATGGTGTTCTTGGGGTCATAGGCAGCATTCCTCCTCCTCCAAACACGGCGAGTTGAGTTAATGCCAAAGAGCTCGATTTTGGTCTCATCTGACCACGACACTTTTACCCAGTTCTCCTCTGAATCATTCAGATGTTCATTGGCAAACTTCAGACGGCCCTTTATATGTGCTTTCTTGAGCAGGGGGACCTTGCGGGCGCTGCAGGATTTCAGTTCTTCACGGCGTAGTCTGTTACCAATTGTTTTCTTGGTGACTATGGTCCCAGCTGCCTTGAGATCATTGACAATATCCTCCCGTGTAGTTCTGGGCTGATTCCTCAACGTTCTCATGATCATTGCAACTCCACAAGGTGAGATCTTGCATGGAGCTGCAGGTTGAGGGAGATTGACAGTTTCTTCCATTTGCGAATAATCACACCAACTGTTGTCACCTCACCAAGCTGCTTGGCGATGGTCTTGTAGCCCATTCCAGCCTTGTGTAGGTCTGCAATCTTGTCCCTGACATCCTTGGAGAGCTCTTTGGTCTTGGCCATGGTGGAGAGTTTGGAATCTGATTGATTGATTGCTTCTGTGGACAGGTGTATTTTATACGTAACAAACTGAGATTAGGAGCACTCCCTTTAAGAGTGTGCTCCTAATCTCAGCTCGTTACCCGTATAAAAGACACCTGGGAGCCAGAAATCTTTCTGATTGAGAGGGGGTCAAATACTTATTTCCCTCATTAAAATGCAAATAAATTTATTACATTTTTGACATGCGTTTTTCTAGATTCTTTTGTTGTTATTCTGTCTCTCACTGTTCAAATAAACCTACCATTAAAATTATAGACTGATAATTTCTTTGTCAGTGGGCAAACGTACAAATTCAGCAGGGGATCAAATACTTTTTCCTCACTGTATATCACAAACCATTTTTGAGAAAATCATAATGAAAGTGGCTATTTTAGGCCCTTTTTAGAACTATACATGCCTCCTGTAAGACCCTATGATCCATGAACCGTACATGATACAGACAACATATTGGTGTCATTATATTCCTTATAGTGTGCTCTAACCTAGATTCTGAAATACAGGTTTTCACATACATTTATTCAACATTAAACATATTGACATTAATATCTCAAAGTACACTTTTTGATTTTGCTTATTTTGAGACATCTTTTGTAACAATACATTCTTTAAACATGTCACATGGTACTCTTGAAAATATTACCCGTTTTATATAGAAATTGATATTAAAGGTCATTTACCAATCACAGCCCTCCTTTAGTATTGTACATTAAGCAAATCGCCAGAAGAGGGAGTTGCCTTTGAATCAATTTTCCCATTCACTGTGTTGGTGGTGCTCATTCAATTAATCATAACTTTAAAATTAAAAGAGAGGCCACTGGAGTACATTGTTCAAAACAATAGGTCTTAAAATGAAAAAAAATCTAAGTGTACTTTTGAGATTTTCATAATATTGATGTGATTATTATTATTTTATTTTTTCTCTAGACATACTCCTTATGTTAGAGCACACCAGTGTTGTAGTACTCGAGTCCAGGACTCGAACTCAACCAGTTGTCATTTTGTTGTCAGAAAATCAATTGCTTTTGCATAATTCAACATACTAGCTGCAACAACAATTGTTAGATAGCTGTATTGTCTATTTAGCCTCACAAATGTGCAACACTATTAATTAGCAATTTAGCTTTAAAAATGGTTGGATGGCAACTTTTAGCACTACCAAGGGACTCGTGACTTGACTCGAGATTCCAGTAGAAAGGACTCAAACACTTTAGACTTAGGACTCGACTTGGACTTTAGTTTCAGGGACTTGACTAAATCACTGGAGTACGGAAGCCCTGACGCCGAAGGCAAAAAAAAAAAGTAGACTCTTGAAATGATCTAGTGTTGCACATTGTATCTTGTTCAAATGACTTAATATCTCATTTGAAGACTTATTAAAAAAAAAAACATTTTACTAAGTCGTTCAAACAAGATACTATAGTCATTAGAACGACTTATTATCTTGTTTGAATTACTTGTTATTGTATCTACCTAGGCCTCATTTGTTGTGTAGCTTGTCAGACCGTGTAATGGTTGCTGTAGCCATTCATTCACTGATTCCATCCATTGATATGATTATTCATTGACAATTCTTTGATAGCCTAAAGCAGGGCTGCTTTTGAAGGCCAGAGCATTTAAGTGGGCGAGTGTGGAGTGAGGAGCAGAGCATAATTTGATCTATGGGCATGCTCTGCCTAGCATTTTTCATTTCCTTTATCACTATTATTTTAATTAGGCCTATTTGGTTGTAATTATTTAGCCTACCCCACCCACTATAGCCTTCATGTAGCTTATTTTCTACTTTCTAACATTAGGATATGTGGTTTGTATTTTGAATAACTTCCAATGTATTAACATATGTTTAAGGTAGGCAATACATAGGCTACTGTAAAATGTATTTTTGTTTTTCTTGGAATAGAAACTCCACAATATAAATTAGGGGCATCAAACTCATTCCATGGAGGGCCTAGTGTCTGCTGGTTTTAGTTTTTTCGTTTAAATTAAGACGTAGACAACCAGGTGAGGGGAGTTCCTTACTAATCAGTGACCTTCATTCATCAATCAAGTACAAGGGAAGAGCGAAAACCCGCAGACACTCGGCCCTCCGTGGAATGAGTTTGCCACGTGATATAAATCAATTTAATTCATCTAAAATATCAGAAATACATTTTCAATAATAAAGGCCAGTATCAGCTTCTTTTCATAAATAAAAGAGAATCAATAATCTCAAACTGCAGCGGTCAAATGATTTGCAGAAGCAAGCACCAACAAGCTTTACATGTGCATTGATCATGGGAAATGCGCTCTACAAATGAAATATTATTATTATTATTATTATTATTATTATTATTATTATTATTATTATTATTATTATTGTTATTATAAAGACAGAAAAATACACATATAAAAGCTAAATGACATAAAGGAATATTAGTGGGAATATAGCCATAAAATAAACAAGAGAAAGGAGAATGGAAAATATTTGGATGAATGGAATCAGTGAATGAATGGCTGCAGCAACCATTACATGGTCTGGCAAGCTGCACAACAAATGAGGCCTAATTAGACAAAATAACAATTAAGTAATTCAAACGAGTAAATAAGAATACTGAACCAAAATATAAACGCAACTTGCAACAATCTTACTGAGCTACAGTTCAAATAAGGAAATCAGTCACTTGAAATATATTAATTGGACCCTAATCTATGGATTTCACATGAATTGGCAGGGGCGCAGCCCACTGGGGAGCCAGGCCCAGCCTGTCAGAATTTGTTTTTTCCCCCACGAAAGGGCTTTAATACAGACAGAAATACTACTCAGTGTCATCAGCTGTCCGGGTGGCTGGTCTCAGATGATCTCACAGGTGAAAAAGCTGGATGTGGAGGTTCTGGGTTGGCATGGTAACACATGGTCTGCTGTTGTGAGGCCGGTTGGACGTACTTCCAACTTCTCTTGAACATTAAATTATCCGGCAACAGCTCTGGTGGACATTCCTGCAGTCAGCATGCCAATTGCATGCTCCCTCAAAACTTGAGACATCTGTGGCATTTTGTGTGCGACAAAACTGCACATTTTTGAGTGGCCTTTTATTGTCCCCAGCACAAGGTGCACCTGTGTAATGATCATGCAGCTTAATCAGCTTCTTGATATGCCACACCTGCTAGATGTTTGGATTATCTTGGCAGAGGAGAAACGCTCACTAACAGGGATGTAAACAAATGTGTGCTCAAAATTTGAGAGAAATAAGCTTTTTGTGCGTATGGAACATTTCTGGGATGTTTTATTTCAGCTCATAAAAACATGGGACCAACATTTTACATGTTGCATTCATATTTTTGTTCAGTGTAGGTCAAACACTTTAAGTGGTTCAAACAAGATACTAAGTCATTCAAACGAGA